>NC_086380.1:79989281-80023470 GCF_036588685.1 Mytilus trossulus | reverse complement strand
AGTCGGCAAACACGGCCAAATTGCAATGTTACAGATGGACAGGAAAATAATGTGTTTAATATGAACGACCAAACAATATATTCATCGAGTAGAAGTTTGTTGGGGCTTTCCAAAACGCTAAAGATCTTTGAAATCGGATAAGTAATGTCAGAGTTATCAACGTTCAAAGTTGTATGCAATGTTCGACGAGAGGGTATATAGTTTTAACCCCAACACTAACCGAGTTCAATCTTCAAATATATGCAGAATGGATTTGAATAGAGATATTTTCATAAAGTAAACTGTTCCTAAAAGATGGAAAGGCAATCTAGAGGATGAACACTTATTGATATAACTGAAGTGTACGGCCGCACTTTACGACCTCACTGAAGAAACGTTTGTGCGAGAATGAAGCCTAACCCCGAAGTTAACCCCAACTCCCAAACTACAACAGATAAAGACATGCGGTTTTCACTACTGGCCTAATTGTCAAAAAGTACTACCCCTAACGGGGCCGAATTTTTAATGGCAAGCCGATCGAAGCAAAGGATCATGTTGAAATGTTGAAAAGATTGACTATGAAAAGTACCAAAAACCATAACCCGACCCCCCACCCCTCCAAAACTGTGATTTTTGAGAAGTTCGTGAAAAAACTTAATACGAAAATCCAATCGGTTACCCTCCTAGACTAACCCTTTCCGAGATGGAGTAAGGCCTCAAAAACAACAATTTTAACACATTTGGGGTTTGGGTTAGGGTTAGTGTTAAGGTTAGGGTCAGTGTTAGGGTTAGTGTTAAGGTTAGGGTTAGGGTTAGGGTTAGGGTTAGGGTTAGGGTTAGGGTTAGGGTTAGGGTTAGGGTTAGGGTTAGGGTTAGGGTTAGGGTTAGAGTTAGGGTTAGGGTTAGGGTTAGGGTTAGGGTTAGGGTTTGGGTAAGGGTTAGGGTTAGGGTTAGGGTCATGGTTAGGGTTAGGGTTAGGGTTTGGGTTAGGGTTAGGGTTAGGGTTTGGGTTAGGGTTAGGGTTAGGGTTAGGGTTAGGGTCAGGGTAAGGGTTGGGGTCAGGGTTTGGGACATGGTAGTGTACTTTGACGAGGGTTAGTGAGGTGCCCTTTCTCTCTTCTGCGCATGTCTGCCCTTTTATGTGACTGCGCATGCGTGGAAAGGGTTAGGGTTAGGGTTAGGGTTAGGGTTAGGGTTAGGGTTAGGGTTAGGGTTAGGGTTAGGGTTGGGGTTAGGGTTAGAGTTAGAGTTAAGGTTAAAGTCAGGGTTTGGTACATGGTAGTGGACTTTGGCGAGGGTTTGTGAGATGCCCTTTTTCACTTCTGCGCATGTCTGCCCTTTTCTGTGACTGCGCATGCGTGAGAAGGGTTAGGGTTAGTGTTAGGGTTAGGGTTAGGGTTAGGGTTAGGGTTAGGGTTAGGGTTAGTGTTAGGGTTAGGGTTAGGGTTACTGATATTTATGTCGCGAAACCATTTAAAGCGACAAAATTTTACTTTTTTGATAAAATTCTTTTTCTGGCCTGATCATAGTGGACATTTGATACCATTTTAATTGCATTCAGCACTAATGGGTGCCAATATTTGCAATTGTCTTGGTTATTACTGACTGGCATTTACATTTTATTGTGTTGGTTCCTCAGAATTGTCAGTTTTAGACAGGTGAGAGGTGTACGGTTACTAAAACTTTTGTCGGCAACTATAAGAATGCATGATTTGAGGTTTATAAGTCTACGGTTACTTATATTTATGTCGCGAAACAATATAAGCGACACTATTTCATGTGTTTTATCATATTCTGACAATAAAGCAATATTTATGAGTTTAAATGGATTCTCAGACACAAAAGTGAAGACATGAAGGTTTCAGGTGGCTGTTTTTGTTGGCTGTATCTACAAATGGTGCCAATATGTATCCTTTTTAGTGAAACTACTGTGCTGGCATGAACATTTTCTTCTTATGATGAATAAGTTGACACAAAATGAGACCGGTTTAAGACTACGGTTACTTTTATTTGTGTCGATAACAAAAAAAGGCGACAGATTTTCTTTCTTTTGATTAATTTTTTTGTACCGGCTTGGTAATTGAGTACTTTTTGTACCTCAAGATTGAATGTTAGACATTTAAGTGAAGAATTGTATATTTCAAATTGTTATTATCAGTATAAGGTGCCAACAATTACCTTTTTCTTGCTGATTCCATACCGGCATCATATTTTATTCTTTTTTTGTACATAGTTTTGAGTCTACGGAGTCTAAAAACTTTGTCGGCAGATATAAAAAGTGCCAACATTTCTTCTTTTATAGGATATTTAAGTACTGGTCTGCTAAATGTCACATGCTGGAGTGTTTTACTTAAACATATATATATATATATTTTTTTTTTTTTTTTTTTTTTTTTTTTTTTTAACTATATTGATTTCATCTTTGCAAGTGAGTCACATACTTTAAATTTCACACACCTAATTCAGAGAGTGAGAAACCATGCAAAACTCTTATGGACCGTGTAAAATAGCCGGCGTATTTCGTCTTTCTTTGATTTTGTTCAAACACGTTTCATGTTGCTACTCAATAACCCCGCTAGATATACACGTCTTATATACACCAATTACTGCCACTTTTTGTCACCTTGAGTATACAAAAAAGTGTCAGCCTTGGAATAGTAAAATGACTGAGGTTTCGTTATTCTTGTGGGAAATATGCAAAACTTACAAATAATTTTGCAGATTTTTCAACCCAACTTTTTTGTTACAGGAATGGAGTCTCCGACCTGAGTTTATGAAGAAAGTACTAGAAAAAACGAGTCTAATTTACTAAGATGTTTTTCCGATTGCTTGAGAGACGACAAAGATACGAGTCGGCAAACACGGCCAAATTGCAATGTTACAGATGGACAGGAAAATAATGTGTTTAATATGAACGACCAAACAATATATTCATCGAGTAGAAGTTTGTTGGGGCTTTCCAAAACGCTAAAGATCTTTGAAATCGGATAAGTAATGTCAGAGTTATCAACGTTCAAAGTTGTATGCAATGTTCGACGAGAGGGTATATAGTTTTAACCCCAACACTAACCGAGTTCAATCTTCAAATATATGCAGAATGGATTTGAATAGAGATATTTTCATAAAGTAAACTGTTCCTAAAAGATGGAAAGGCAATCTAGAGGATGAACACTTATTGATATAACTGAAGTGTACGGCCGCACTTTACGACCTCACTGAAGAAACGTTTGTGCGAGAATGAAGCCTAACCCCGAAGTTAACCCCAACTCCCAAACTACAACAGATAAAGACATGCGGTTTTCACTACTGGCCTAATTGTCAAAAAGTACTACCCCTAACGGGGCCGAATTTTTAATGGCAAGCCGATCGAAGCAAAGGATCATGTTGAAATGTTGAAAAGATTGACTATGAAAAGTACCAAAAACCATAACCCGACCCCCCACCCCTCCAAAACTGTGATTTTTGAGAAGTTCGTGAAAAAACTTAATACGAAAATCCAATCGGTTACCCTCCTAGACTAACCCTTTCCGAGATGGAGTAAGGCCTCAAAAACAACAATTTTAACACATTTGGGGTTTGGGTTAGGGTTAGTGTTAAGGTTAGGGTCAGTGTTAGGGTTAGTGTTAAGGTTAGGGTTAGGGTTAGGGTTAGGGTTAGGGTTAGGGTTAGGGTTAGGGTTAGGGTTAGGGTTAGGGTTAGGGTTAGGGTTAGGGTTAGAGTTAGGGTTAGGGTTAGGGTTAGGGTTAGGGTTAGGGTTTGGGTAAGGGTTAGGGTTAGGGTTAGGGTCATGGTTAGGGTTAGGGTTAGGGTTTGGGTTAGGGTTAGGGTTAGGGTTTGGGTTAGGGTTAGGGTTAGGGTTAGGGTTAGGGTCAGGGTAAGGGTTGGGGTCAGGGTTTGGGACATGGTAGTGTACTTTGACGAGGGTTAGTGAGGTGCCCTTTCTCTCTTCTGCGCATGTCTGCCCTTTTATGTGACTGCGCATGCGTGGAAAGGGTTAGGGTTAGGGTTAGGGTTAGGGTTAGGGTTAGGGTTAGGGTTAGGGTTAGGGTTAGGGTTGGGGTTAGGGTTAGAGTTAGAGTTAAGGTTAAAGTCAGGGTTTGGTACATGGTAGTGGACTTTGGCGAGGGTTTGTGAGATGCCCTTTTTCACTTCTGCGCATGTCTGCCCTTTTCTGTGACTGCGCATGCGTGAGAAGGGTTAGGGTTAGTGTTAGGGTTAGGGTTAGGGTTAGGGTTAGGGTTAGGGTTAGGGTTAGTGTTAGGGTTAGGGTTAGGGTTACTGATATTTATGTCGCGAAACCATTTAAAGCGACAAAATTTTACTTTTTTGATAAAATTCTTTTTCTGGCCTGATCATAGTGGACATTTGATACCATTTTAATTGCATTCAGCACTAATGGGTGCCAATATTTGCAATTGTCTTGGTTATTACTGACTGGCATTTACATTTTATTGTGTTGGTTCCTCAGAATTGTCAGTTTTAGACAGGTGAGAGGTGTACGGTTACTAAAACTTTTGTCGGCAACTATAAGAATGCATGATTTGAGGTTTATAAGTCTACGGTTACTTATATTTATGTCGCGAAACAATATAAGCGACACTATTTCATGTGTTTTATCATATTCTGACAATAAAGCAATATTTATGAGTTTAAATGGATTCTCAGACACAAAAGTGAAGACATGAAGGTTTCAGGTGGCTGTTTTTGTTGGCTGTATCTACAAATGGTGCCAATATGTATCCTTTTTAGTGAAACTACTGTGCTGGCATGAACATTTTCTTCTTATGATGAATAAGTTGACACAAAATGAGACCGGTTTAAGACTACGGTTACTTTTATTTGTGTCGATAACAAAAAAAGGCGACAGATTTTCTTTCTTTTGATTAATTTTTTTGTACCGGCTTGGTAATTGAGTACTTTTTGTACCTCAAGATTGAATGTTAGACATTTAAGTGAAGAATTGTATATTTCAAATTGTTATTATCAGTATAAGGTGCCAACAATTACCTTTTTCTTGCTGATTCCATACCGGCATCATATTTTATTCTTTTTTTGTACATAGTTTTGAGTCTACGGAGTCTAAAAACTTTGTCGGCAGATATAAAAAGTGCCAACATTTCTTCTTTTATAGGATATTTAAGTACTGGTCTGCTAAATGTCACATGCTGGAGTGTTTTACTTAAACATATATATATATATATTTTTTTTTTTTTTTTTTTTTTTTTTTTTTTTTAACTATATTGATTTCATCTTTGCAAGTGAGTCACATACTTTAAATTTCACACACCTAATTCAGAGAGTGAGAAACCATGCAAAACTCTTATGGACCGTGTAAAATAGCCGGCGTATTTCGTCTTTCTTTGATTTTGTTCAAACACGTTTCATGTTGCTACTCAATAACCCCGCTAGATATACACGTCTTATATACACCAATTACTGCCACTTTTTGTCACCTTGAGTATACAAAAAAGTGTCAGCCTTGGAATAGTAAAATGACTGAGGTTTCGTTATTCTTGTGGGAAATATGCAAAACTTACAAATAATTTTGCAGATTTTTCAACCCAACTTTTTTGTTACAGGAATGGAGTCTCCGACCTGAGTTTATGAAGAAAGTACTAGAAAAAACGAGTCTAATTTACTAAGATGTTTTTCCGATTGCTTGAGAGACGACAAAGATACGAGTCGGCAAACACGGCCAAATTGCAATGTTACAGATGGACAGGAAAATAATGTGTTTAATATGAACGACCAAACAATATATTCATCGAGTAGAAGTTTGTTGGGGCTTTCCAAAACGCTAAAGATCTTTGAAATCGGATAAGTAATGTCAGAGTTATCAACGTTCAAAGTTGTATGCAATGTTCGACGAGAGGGTATATAGTTTTAACCCCAACACTAACCGAGTTCAATCTTCAAATATATGCAGAATGGATTTGAATAGAGATATTTTCATAAAGTAAACTGTTCCTAAAAGATGGAAAGGCAATCTAGAGGATGAACACTTATTGATATAACTGAAGTGTACGGCCGCACTTTACGACCTCACTGAAGAAACGTTTGTGCGAGAATGAAGCCTAACCCCGAAGTTAACCCCAACTCCCAAACTACAACAGATAAAGACATGCGGTTTTCACTACTGGCCTAATTGTCAAAAAGTACTACCCCTAACGGGGCCGAATTTTTAATGGCAAGCCGATCGAAGCAAAGGATCATGTTGAAATGTTGAAAAGATTGACTATGAAAAGTACCAAAAACCATAACCCGACCCCCCACCCCTCCAAAACTGTGATTTTTGAGAAGTTCGTGAAAAAACTTAATACGAAAATCCAATCGGTTACCCTCCTAGACTAACCCTTTCCGAGATGGAGTAAGGCCTCAAAAACAACAATTTTAACACATTTGGGGTTTGGGTTAGGGTTAGTGTTAAGGTTAGGGTCAGTGTTAGGGTTAGTGTTAAGGTTAGGGTTAGGGTTAGGGTTAGGGTTAGGGTTAGGGTTAGGGTTAGGGTTAGGGTTAGGGTTAGGGTTAGGGTTAGGGTTAGGGTTAGAGTTAGGGTTAGGGTTAGGGTTAGGGTTAGGGTTAGGGTTTGGGTAAGGGT
Source organism: Mytilus trossulus (assembly GCF_036588685.1). Classification (NCBI taxonomy): domain Eukaryota; kingdom Metazoa; phylum Mollusca; class Bivalvia; order Mytilida; family Mytilidae; genus Mytilus; species Mytilus trossulus. The sequence continues at coordinate 80,016,893 of NC_086380.1, read as the reverse complement.
TAGGGTTAGGGTTAGGGTCATGGTTAGGGTTAGGGTTAGGGTTTGGGTTAGGGTTAGGGTTAGGGTTTGGGTTAGGGTTAGGGTTAGGGTTAGGGTTAGGGTCAGGGTAAGGGTTGGGGTCAGGGTTTGGGACATGGTAGTGTACTTTGACGAGGGTTAGTGAGGTGCCCTTTCTCTCTTCTGCGCATGTCTGCCCTTTTATGTGACTGCGCATGCGTGGAAAGGGTTAGGGTTAGGGTTAGGGTTAGGGTTAGGGTTAGGGTTAGGGTTAGGGTTAGGGTTAGGGTTGGGGTTAGGGTTAGAGTTAGAGTTAAGGTTAAAGTCAGGGTTTGGTACATGGTAGTGGACTTTGGCGAGGGTTTGTGAGATGCCCTTTTTCACTTCTGCGCATGTCTGCCCTTTTCTGTGACTGCGCATGCGTGAGAAGGGTTAGGGTTAGTGTTAGGGTTAGGGTTAGGGTTAGGGTTAGGGTTAGGGTTAGGGTTAGTGTTAGGGTTAGGGTTAGGGTTACTGATATTTATGTCGCGAAACCATTTAAAGCGACAAAATTTTACTTTTTTGATAAAATTCTTTTTCTGGCCTGATCATAGTGGACATTTGATACCATTTTAATTGCATTCAGCACTAATGGGTGCCAATATTTGCAATTGTCTTGGTTATTACTGACTGGCATTTACATTTTATTGTGTTGGTTCCTCAGAATTGTCAGTTTTAGACAGGTGAGAGGTGTACGGTTACTAAAACTTTTGTCGGCAACTATAAGAATGCATGATTTGAGGTTTATAAGTCTACGGTTACTTATATTTATGTCGCGAAACAATATAAGCGACACTATTTCATGTGTTTTATCATATTCTGACAATAAAGCAATATTTATGAGTTTAAATGGATTCTCAGACACAAAAGTGAAGACATGAAGGTTTCAGGTGGCTGTTTTTGTTGGCTGTATCTACAAATGGTGCCAATATGTATCCTTTTTAGTGAAACTACTGTGCTGGCATGAACATTTTCTTCTTATGATGAATAAGTTGACACAAAATGAGACCGGTTTAAGACTACGGTTACTTTTATTTGTGTCGATAACAAAAAAAGGCGACAGATTTTCTTTCTTTTGATTAATTTTTTTGTACCGGCTTGGTAATTGAGTACTTTTTGTACCTCAAGATTGAATGTTAGACATTTAAGTGAAGAATTGTATATTTCAAATTGTTATTATCAGTATAAGGTGCCAACAATTACCTTTTTCTTGCTGATTCCATACCGGCATCATATTTTATTCTTTTTTTGTACATAGTTTTGAGTCTACGGAGTCTAAAAACTTTGTCGGCAGATATAAAAAGTGCCAACATTTCTTCTTTTATAGGATATTTAAGTACTGGTCTGCTAAATGTCACATGCTGGAGTGTTTTACTTAAACATATATATATATATATTTTTTTTTTTTTTTTTTTTTTTTTTTTTTTTTAACTATATTGATTTCATCTTTGCAAGTGAGTCACATACTTTAAATTTCACACACCTAATTCAGAGAGTGAGAAACCATGCAAAACTCTTATGGACCGTGTAAAATAGCCGGCGTATTTCGTCTTTCTTTGATTTTGTTCAAACACGTTTCATGTTGCTACTCAATAACCCCGCTAGATATACACGTCTTATATACACCAATTACTGCCACTTTTTGTCACCTTGAGTATACAAAAAAGTGTCAGCCTTGGAATAGTAAAATGACTGAGGTTTCGTTATTCTTGTGGGAAATATGCAAAACTTACAAATAATTTTGCAGATTTTTCAACCCAACTTTTTTGTTACAGGAATGGAGTCTCCGACCTGAGTTTATGAAGAAAGTACTAGAAAAAACGAGTCTAATTTACTAAGATGTTTTTCCGATTGCTTGAGAGACGACAAAGATACGAGTCGGCAAACACGGCCAAATTGCAATGTTACAGATGGACAGGAAAATAATGTGTTTAATATGAACGACCAAACAATATATTCATCGAGTAGAAGTTTGTTGGGGCTTTCCAAAACGCTAAAGATCTTTGAAATCGGATAAGTAATGTCAGAGTTATCAACGTTCAAAGTTGTATGCAATGTTCGACGAGAGGGTATATAGTTTTAACCCCAACACTAACCGAGTTCAATCTTCAAATATATGCAGAATGGATTTGAATAGAGATATTTTCATAAAGTAAACTGTTCCTAAAAGATGGAAAGGCAATCTAGAGGATGAACACTTATTGATATAACTGAAGTGTACGGCCGCACTTTACGACCTCACTGAAGAAACGTTTGTGCGAGAATGAAGCCTAACCCCGAAGTTAACCCCAACTCCCAAACTACAACAGATAAAGACATGCGGTTTTCACTACTGGCCTAATTGTCAAAAAGTACTACCCCTAACGGGGCCGAATTTTTAATGGCAAGCCGATCGAAGCAAAGGATCATGTTGAAATGTTGAAAAGATTGACTATGAAAAGTACCAAAAACCATAACCCGACCCCCCACCCCTCCAAAACTGTGATTTTTGAGAAGTTCGTGAAAAAACTTAATACGAAAATCCAATCGGTTACCCTCCTAGACTAACCCTTTCCGAGATGGAGTAAGGCCTCAAAAACAACAATTTTAACACATTTGGGGTTTGGGTTAGGGTTAGTGTTAAGGTTAGGGTCAGTGTTAGGGTTAGTGTTAAGGTTAGGGTTAGGGTTAGGGTTAGGGTTAGGGTTAGGGTTAGGGTTAGGGTTAGGGTTAGGGTTAGGGTTAGGGTTAGGGTTAGGGTTAGAGTTAGGGTTAGGGTTAGGGTTAGGGTTAGGGTTAGGGTTTGGGTAAGGGTTAGGGTTAGGGTTAGGGTCATGGTTAGGGTTAGGGTTAGGGTTTGGGTTAGGGTTAGGGTTAGGGTTTGGGTTAGGGTTAGGGTTAGGGTTAGGGTTAGGGTCAGGGTAAGGGTTGGGGTCAGGGTTTGGGACATGGTAGTGTACTTTGACGAGGGTTAGTGAGGTGCCCTTTCTCTCTTCTGCGCATGTCTGCCCTTTTATGTGACTGCGCATGCGTGGAAAGGGTTAGGGTTAGGGTTAGGGTTAGGGTTAGGGTTAGGGTTAGGGTTAGGGTTAGGGTTAGGGTTGGGGTTAGGGTTAGAGTTAGAGTTAAGGTTAAAGTCAGGGTTTGGTACATGGTAGTGGACTTTGGCGAGGGTTTGTGAGATGCCCTTTTTCACTTCTGCGCATGTCTGCCCTTTTCTGTGACTGCGCATGCGTGAGAAGGGTTAGGGTTAGTGTTAGGGTTAGGGTTAGGGTTAGGGTTAGGGTTAGGGTTAGGGTTAGTGTTAGGGTTAGGGTTAGGGTTACTGATATTTATGTCGCGAAACCATTTAAAGCGACAAAATTTTACTTTTTTGATAAAATTCTTTTTCTGGCCTGATCATAGTGGACATTTGATACCATTTTAATTGCATTCAGCACTAATGGGTGCCAATATTTGCAATTGTCTTGGTTATTACTGACTGGCATTTACATTTTATTGTGTTGGTTCCTCAGAATTGTCAGTTTTAGACAGGTGAGAGGTGTACGGTTACTAAAACTTTTGTCGGCAACTATAAGAATGCATGATTTGAGGTTTATAAGTCTACGGTTACTTATATTTATGTCGCGAAACAATATAAGCGACACTATTTCATGTGTTTTATCATATTCTGACAATAAAGCAATATTTATGAGTTTAAATGGATTCTCAGACACAAAAGTGAAGACATGAAGGTTTCAGGTGGCTGTTTTTGTTGGCTGTATCTACAAATGGTGCCAATATGTATCCTTTTTAGTGAAACTACTGTGCTGGCATGAACATTTTCTTCTTATGATGAATAAGTTGACACAAAATGAGACCGGTTTAAGACTACGGTTACTTTTATTTGTGTCGATAACAAAAAAAGGCGACAGATTTTCTTTCTTTTGATTAATTTTTTTGTACCGGCTTGGTAATTGAGTACTTTTTGTACCTCAAGATTGAATGTTAGACATTTAAGTGAAGAATTGTATATTTCAAATTGTTATTATCAGTATAAGGTGCCAACAATTACCTTTTTCTTGCTGATTCCATACCGGCATCATATTTTATTCTTTTTTTGTACATAGTTTTGAGTCTACGGAGTCTAAAAACTTTGTCGGCAGATATAAAAAGTGCCAACATTTCTTCTTTTATAGGATATTTAAGTACTGGTCTGCTAAATGTCACATGCTGGAGTGTTTTACTTAAACATATATATATATATATTTTTTTTTTTTTTTTTTTTTTTTTTTTTTTTAACTATATTGATTTCATCTTTGCAAGTGAGTCACATACTTTAAATTTCACACACCTAATTCAGAGAGTGAGAAACCATGCAAAACTCTTATGGACCGTGTAAAATAGCCGGCGTATTTCGTCTTTCTTTGATTTTGTTCAAACACGTTTCATGTTGCTACTCAATAACCCCGCTAGATATACACGTCTTATATACACCAATTACTGCCACTTTTTGTCACCTTGAGTATACAAAAAAGTGTCAGCCTTGGAATAGTAAAATGACTGAGGTTTCGTTATTCTTGTGGGAAATATGCAAAACTTACAAATAATTTTGCAGATTTTTCAACCCAACTTTTTTGTTACAGGAATGGAGTCTCCGACCTGAGTTTATGAAGAAAGTACTAGAAAAAACGAGTCTAATTTACTAAGATGTTTTTCCGATTGCTTGAGAGACGACAAAGATACGAGTCGGCAAACACGGCCAAATTGCAATGTTACAGATGGACAGGAAAATAATGTGTTTAATATGAACGACCAAACAATATATTCATCGAGTAGAAGTTTGTTGGGGCTTTCCAAAACGCTAAAGATCTTTGAAATCGGATAAGTAATGTCAGAGTTATCAACGTTCAAAGTTGTATGCAATGTTCGACGAGAGGGTATATAGTTTTAACCCCAACACTAACCGAGTTCAATCTTCAAATATATGCAGAATGGATTTGAATAGAGATATTTTCATAAAGTAAACTGTTCCTAAAAGATGGAAAGGCAATCTAGAGGATGAACACTTATTGATATAACTGAAGTGTACGGCCGCACTTTACGACCTCACTGAAGAAACGTTTGTGCGAGAATGAAGCCTAACCCCGAAGTTAACCCCAACTCCCAAACTACAACAGATAAAGACATGCGGTTTTCACTACTGGCCTAATTGTCAAAAAGTACTACCCCTAACGGGGCCGAATTTTTAATGGCAAGCCGATCGAAGCAAAGGATCATGTTGAAATGTTGAAAAGATTGACTATGAAAAGTACCAAAAACCATAACCCGACCCCCCACCCCTCCAAAACTGTGATTTTTGAGAAGTTCGTGAAAAAACTTAATACGAAAATCCAATCGGTTACCCTCCTAGACTAACCCTTTCCGAGATGGAGTAAGGCCTCAAAAACAACAATTTTAACACATTTGGGGTTTGGGTTAGGGTTAGTGTTAAGGTTAGGGTCAGTGTTAGGGTTAGTGTTAAGGTTAGGGTTAGGGTTAGGGTTAGGGTTAGGGTTAGGGTTAGGGTTAGGGTTAGGGTTAGGGTTAGGGTTAGGGTTAGGGTTAGGGTTAGAGTTAGGGTTAGGGTTAGGGTTAGGGTTAGGGTTAGGGTTTGGGTAAGGGTTAGGGTTAGGGTTAGGGTCATGGTTAGGGTTAGGGTTAGGGTTTGGGTTAGGGTTAGGGTTAGGGTTTGGGTTAGGGTTAGGGTTAGGGTTAGGGTTAGGGTCAGGGTAAGGGTTGGGGTCAGGGTTTGGGACATGGTAGTGTACTTTGACGAGGGTTAGTGAGGTGCCCTTTCTCTCTTCTGCGCATGTCTGCCCTTTTATGTGACTGCGCATGCGTGGAAAGGGTTAGGGTTAGGGTTAGGGTTAGGGTTAGGGTTAGGGTTAGGGTTAGGGTTAGGGTTAGGGTTGGGGTTAGGGTTAGAGTTAGAGTTAAGGTTAAAGTCAGGGTTTGGTACATGGTAGTGGACTTTGGCGAGGGTTTGTGAGATGCCCTTTTTCACTTCTGCGCATGTCTGCCCTTTTCTGTGACTGCGCATGCGTGAGAAGGGTTAGGGTTAGTGTTAGGGTTAGGGTTAGGGTTAGGGTTAGGGTTAGGGTTAGGGTTAGTGTTAGGGTTAGGGTTAGGGTTACTGATATTTATGTCGCGAAACCATTTAAAGCGACAAAATTTTACTTTTTTGATAAAATTCTTTTTCTGGCCTGATCATAGTGGACATTTGATACCATTTTAATTGCATTCAGCACTAATGGGTGCCAATATTTGCAATTGTCTTGGTTATTACTGACTGGCATTTACATTTTATTGTGTTGGTTCCTCAGAATTGTCAGTTTTAGACAGGTGAGAGGTGTACGGTTACTAAAACTTTTGTCGGCAACTATAAGAATGCATGATTTGAGGTTTATAAGTCTACGGTTACTTATATTTATGTCGCGAAACAATATAAGCGACACTATTTCATGTGTTTTATCATATTCTGACAATAAAGCAATATTTATGAGTTTAAATGGATTCTCAGACACAAAAGTGAAGACATGAAGGTTTCAGGTGGCTGTTTTTGTTGGCTGTATCTACAAATGGTGCCAATATGTATCCTTTTTAGTGAAACTACTGTGCTGGCATGAACATTTTCTTCTTATGATGAATAAGTTGACACAAAATGAGACCGGTTTAAGACTACGGTTACTTTTATTTGTGTCGATAACAAAAAAAGGCGACAGATTTTCTTTCTTTTGATTAATTTTTTTGTACCGGCTTGGTAATTGAGTACTTTTTGTACCTCAAGATTGAATGTTAGACATTTAAGTGAAGAATTGTATATTTCAAATTGTTATTATCAGTATAAGGTGCCAACAATTACCTTTTTCTTGCTGATTCCATACCGGCATCATATTTTATTCTTTTTTTGTACATAGTTTTGAGTCTACGGAGTCTAAAAACTTTGTCGGCAGATATAAAAAGTGCCAACATTTCTTCTTTTATAGGATATTTAAGTACTGGTCTGCTAAATGTCACATGCTGGAGTGTTTTACTTAAACATATATATATATATATTTTTTTTTTTTTTTTTTTTTTTTTTTTTTTTTAACTATATTGATTTCATCTTTGCAAGTGAGTCACATACTTTAAATTTCACACACCTAATTCAGAGAGTGAGAAACCATGCAAAACTCTTATGGACCGTGTAAAATAGCCGGCGTATTTCGTCTTTCTTTGATTTTGTTCAAACACGTTTCATGTTGCTACTCAATAACCCCGCTAGATATACACGTCTTATATACACCAATTACTGCCACTTTTTGTCACCTTGAGTATACAAAAAAGTGTCAGCCTTGGAATAGTAAAATGACTGAGGTTTCGTTATTCTTGTGGGAAATATGCAAAACTTACAAATAATTTTGCAGATTTTTCAACCCAACTTTTTTGTTACAGGAATGGAGTCTCCGACCTGAGTTTATGAAGAAAGTACTAGAAAAAACGAGTCTAATTTACTAAGATGTTTTTCCGATTGCTTGAGAGACGACAAAGATACGAGTCGGCAAACACGGCCAAATTGCAATGTTACAGATGGACAGGAAAATAATGTGTTTAATATGAACGACCAAACAATATATTCATCGAGTAGAAGTTTGTTGGGGCTTTCCAAAACGCTAAAGATCTTTGAAATCGGATAAGTAATGTCAGAGTTATCAACGTTCAAAGTTGTATGCAATGTTCGACGAGAGGGTATATAGTTTTAACCCCAACACTAACCGAGTTCAATCTTCAAATATATGCAGAATGGATTTGAATAGAGATATTTTCATAAAGTAAACTGTTCCTAAAAGATGGAAAGGCAATCTAGAGGATGAACACTTATTGATATAACTGAAGTGTACGGCCGCACTTTACGACCTCACTGAAGAAACGTTTGTGCGAGAATGAAGCCTAACCCCGAAGTTAACCCCAACTCCCAAACTACAACAGATAAAGACATGCGGTTTTCACTACTGGCCTAATTGTCAAAAAGTACTACCCCTAACGGGGCCGAATTTTTAATGGCAAGCCGATCGAAGCAAAGGATCATGTTGAAATGTTGAAAAGATTGACTATGAAAAGTACCAAAAACCATAACCCGACCCCCCACCCCTCCAAAACTGTGATTTTTGAGAAGTTCGTGAAAAAACTTAATACGAAAATCCAATCGGTTACCCTCCTAGACTAACCCTTTCCGAGATGGAGTAAGGCCTCAAAAACAACAATTTTAACACATTTGGGGTTTGGGTTAGGGTTAGTGTTAAGGTTAGGGTCAGTGTTAGGGTTAGTGTTAAGGTTAGGGTTAGGGTTAGGGTTAGGGTTAGGGTTAGGGTTAGGGTTAGGGTTAGGGTTAGGGTTAGGGTTAGGGTTAGGGTTAGAGTTAGGGTTAGGGTTAGGGTTAGGGTTAGGGTTAGGGTTTGGGTAAGGGTTAGGGTTAGGGTTAGGGTCATGGTTAGGGTTAGGGTTAGGGTTTGGGTTAGGGTTAGGGTTAGGGTTTGGGTTAGGGTTAGGGTTAGGGTTAGGGTTAGGGTCAGGGTAAGGGTTGGGGTCAGGGTTTGGGACATGGTAGTGTACTTTGACGAGGGTTAGTGAGGTGCCCTTTCTCTCTTCTGCGCATGTCTGCCCTTTTATGTGACTGCGCATGCGTGGAAAGGGTTAGGGTTAGGGTTAGGGTTAGGGTTAGGGTTAGGGTTAGGGTTAGGGTTAGGGTTAGGGTTGGGGTTAGGGTTAGAGTTAGAGTTAAGGTTAAAGTCAGGGTTTGGTACATGGTAGTGGACTTTGGCGAGGGTTTGTGAGATGCCCTTTTTCACTTCTGCGCATGTCTGCCCTTTTCTGTGACTGCGCATGCGTGAGAAGGGTTAGGGTTAGTGTTAGGGTTAGGGTTAGGGTTAGGGTTAGGGTTAGGGTTAGGGTTAGTGTTAGGGTTAGGGTTAGGGTTACTGATATTTATGTCGCGAAACCATTTAAAGCGACAAAATTTTACTTTTTTGATAAAATTCTTTTTCTGGCCTGATCATAGTGGACATTTGATACCATTTTAATTGCATTCAGCACTAATGGGTGCCAATATTTGCAATTGTCTTGGTTATTACTGACTGGCATTTACATTTTATTGTGTTGGTTCCTCAGAATTGTCAGTTTTAGACAGGTGAGAGGTGTACGGTTACTAAAACTTTTGTCGGCAACTATAAGAATGCATGATTTGAGGTTTATAAGTCTACGGTTACTTATATTTATGTCGCGAAACAATATAAGCGACACTATTTCATGTGTTTTATCATATTCTGACAATAAAGCAATATTTATGAGTTTAAATGGATTCTCAGACACAAAAGTGAAGACATGAAGGTTTCAGGTGGCTGTTTTTGTTGGCTGTATCTACAAATGGTGCCAATATGTATCCTTTTTAGTGAAACTACTGTGCTGGCATGAACATTTTCTTCTTATGATGAATAAGTTGACACAAAATGAGACCGGTTTAAGACTACGGTTACTTTTATTTGTGTCGATAACAAAAAAAGGCGACAGATTTTCTTTCTTTTGATTAATTTTTTTGTACCGGCTTGGTAATTGAGTACTTTTTGTACCTCAAGATTGAATGTTAGACATTTAAGTGAAGAATTGTATATTTCAAATTGTTATTATCAGTATAAGGTGCCAACAATTACCTTTTTCTTGCTGATTCCATACCGGCATCATATTTTATTCTTTTTTTGTACATAGTTTTGAGTCTACGGAGTCTAAAAACTTTGTCGGCAGATATAAAAAGTGCCAACATTTCTTCTTTTATAGGATATTTAAGTACTGGTCTGCTAAATGTCACATGCTGGAGTGTTTTACTTAAACATATATATATATATATTTTTTTTTTTTTTTTTTTTTTTTTTTTTTTTTAACTATATTGATTTCATCTTTGCAAGTGAGTCACATACTTTAAATTTCACACACCTAATTCAGAGAGTGAGAAACCATGCAAAACTCTTATGGACCGTGTAAAATAGCCGGCGTATTTCGTCTTTCTTTGATTTTGTTCAAACACGTTTCATGTTGCTACTCAATAACCCCGCTAGATATACACGTCTTATATACACCAATTACTGCCACTTTTTGTCACCTTGAGTATACAAAAAAGTGTCAGCCTTGGAATAGTAAAATGACTGAGGTTTCGTTATTCTTGTGGGAAATATGCAAAACTTACAAATAATTTTGCAGATTTTTCAACCCAACTTTTTTGTTACAGGAATGGAGTCTCCGACCTGAGTTTATGAAGAAAGTACTAGAAAAAACGAGTCTAATTTACTAAGATGTTTTTCCGATTGCTTGAGAGACGACAAAGATACGAGTCGGCAAACACGGCCAAATTGCAATGTTACAGATGGACAGGAAAATAATGTGTTTAATATGAACGACCAAACAATATATTCATCGAGTAGAAGTTTGTTGGGGCTTTCCAAAACGCTAAAGATCTTTGAAATCGGATAAGTAATGTCAGAGTTATCAACGTTCAAAGTTGTATGCAATGTTCGACGAGAGGGTATATAGTTTTAACCCCAACACTAACCGAGTTCAATCTTCAAATATATGCAGAATGGATTTGAATAGAGATATTTTCATAAAGTAAACTGTTCCTAAAAGATGGAAAGGCAATCTAGAGGATGAACACTTATTGATATAACTGAAGTGTACGGCCGCACTTTACGACCTCACTGAAGAAACGTTTGTGCGAGAATGAAGCCTAACCCCGAAGTTAACCCCAACTCCCAAACTACAACAGATAAAGACATGCGGTTTTCACTACTGGCCTAATTGTCAAAAAGTACTACCCCTAACGGGGCCGAATTTTTAATGGCAAGCCGATCGAAGCAAAGGATCATGTTGAAATGTTGAAAAGATTGACTATGAAAAGTACCAAAAACCATAACCCGACCCCCCACCCCTCCAAAACTGTGATTTTTGAGAAGTTCGTGAAAAAACTTAATACGAAAATCCAATCGGTTACCCTCCTAGACTAACCCTTTCCGAGATGGAGTAAGGCCTCAAAAACAACAATTTTAACACATTTGGGGTTTGGGTTAGGGTTAGTGTTAAGGTTAGGGTCAGTGTTAGGGTTAGTGTTAAGGTTAGGGTTAGGGTTAGGGTTAGGGTTAGGGTTAGGGTTAGGGTTAGGGTTAGGGTTAGGGTTAGGGTTAGGGTTAGGGTTAGAGTTAGGGTTAGGGTTAGGGTTAGGGTTAGGGTTAGGGTTTGGGTAAGGGTTAGGGTTAGGGTTAGGGTCATGGTTAGGGTTAGGGTTAGGGTTTGGGTTAGGGTTAGGGTTAGGGTTTGGGTTAGGGTTAGGGTTAGGGTTAGGGTTAGGGTCAGGGTAAGGGTTGGGGTCAGGGTTTGGGACATGGTAGTGTACTTTGACGAGGGTTAGTGAGGTGCCCTTTCTCTCTTCTGCGCATGTCTGCCCTTTTATGTGACTGCGCATGCGTGGAAAGGGTTAGGGTTAGGGTTAGGGTTAGGGTTAGGGTTAGGGTTAGGGTTAGGGTTAGGGTTAGGGTTGGGGTTAGGGTTAGAGTTAGAGTTAAGGTTAAAGTCAGGGTTTGGTACATGGTAGTGGACTTTGGCGAGGGTTTGTGAGATGCCCTTTTTCACTTCTGCGCATGTCTGCCCTTTTCTGTGACTGCGCATGCGTGAGAAGGGTTAGGGTTAGTGTTAGGGTTAGGGTTAGGGTTAGGGTTAGGGTTAGGGTTAGGGTTAGTGTTAGGGTTAGGGTTAGGGTTACTGATATTTATGTCGCGAAACCATTTAAAGCGACAAAATTTTACTTTTTTGATAAAATTCTTTTTCTGGCCTGATCATAGTGGACATTTGATACCATTTTAATTGCATTCAGCACTAATGGGTGCCAATATTTGCAATTGTCTTGGTTATTACTGACTGGCATTTACATTTTATTGTGTTGGTTCCTCAGAATTGTCAGTTTTAGACAGGTGAGAGGTGTACGGTTACTAAAACTTTTGTCGGCAACTATAAGAATGCATGATTTGAGGTTTATAAGTCTACGGTTACTTATATTTATGTCGCGAAACAATATAAGCGACACTATTTCATGTGTTTTATCATATTCTGACAATAAAGCAATATTTATGAGTTTAAATGGATTCTCAGACACAAAAGTGAAGACATGAAGGTTTCAGGTGGCTGTTTTTGTTGGCTGTATCTACAAATGGTGCCAATATGTATCCTTTTTAGTGAAACTACTGTGCTGGCATGAACATTTTCTTCTTATGATGAATAAGTTGACACAAAATGAGACCGGTTTAAGACTACGGTTACTTTTATTTGTGTCGATAACAAAAAAAGGCGACAGATTTTCTTTCTTTTGATTAATTTTTTTGTACCGGCTTGGTAATTGAGTACTTTTTGTACCTCAAGATTGAATGTTAGACATTTAAGTGAAGAATTGTATATTTCAAATTGTTATTATCAGTATAAGGTGCCAACAATTACCTTTTTCTTGCTGATTCCATACCGGCATCATATTTTATTCTTTTTTTGTACATAGTTTTGAGTCTACGGAGTCTAAAAACTTTGTCGGCAGATATAAAAAGTGCCAACATTTCTTCTTTTATAGGATATTTAAGTACTGGTCTGCTAAATGTCACATGCTGGAGTGTTTTACTTAAACATATATATATATATATTTTTTTTTTTTTTTTTTTTTTTTTTTTTTTTTAACTATATTGATTTCATCTTTGCAAGTGAGTCACATACTTTAAATTTCACACACCTAATTCAGAGAGTGAGAAACCATGCAAAACTCTTATGGACCGTGTAAAATAGCCGGCGTATTTCGTCTTTCTTTGATTTTGTTCAAACACGTTTCATGTTGCTACTCAATAACCCCGCTAGATATACACGTCTTATATACACCAATTACTGCCACTTTTTGTCACCTTGAGTATACAAAAAAGTGTCAGCCTTGGAATAGTAAAATGACTGAGGTTTCGTTATTCTTGTGGGAAATATGCAAAACTTACAAATAATTTTGCAGATTTTTCAACCCAACTTTTTTGTTACAGGAATGGAGTCTCCGACCTGAGTTTATGAAGAAAGTACTAGAAAAAACGAGTCTAATTTACTAAGATGTTTTTCCGATTGCTTGAGAGACGACAAAGATACGAGTCGGCAAACACGGCCAAATTGCAATGTTACAGATGGACAGGAAAATAATGTGTTTAATATGAACGACCAAACAATATATTCATCGAGTAGAAGTTTGTTGGGGCTTTCCAAAACGCTAAAGATCTTTGAAATCGGATAAGTAATGTCAGAGTTATCAACGTTCAAAGTTGTATGCAATGTTCGACGAGAGGGTATATAGTTTTAACCCCAACACTAACCGAGTTCAATCTTCAAATATATGCAGAATGGATTTGAATAGAGATATTTTCATAAAGTAAACTGTTCCTAAAAGATGGAAAGGCAATCTAGAGGATGAACACTTATTGATATAACTGAAGTGTACGGCCGCACTTTACGACCTCACTGAAGAAACGTTTGTGCGAGAATGAAGCCTAACCCCGAAGTTAACCCCAACTCCCAAACTACAACAGATAAAGACATGCGGTTTTCACTACTGGCCTAATTGTCAAAAAGTACTACCCCTAACGGGGCCGAATTTTTAATGGCAAGCCGATCGAAGCAAAGGATCATGTTGAAATGTTGAAAAGATTGACTATGAAAAGTACCAAAAACCATAACCCGACCCCCCACCCCTCCAAAACTGTGATTTTTGAGAAGTTCGTGAAAAAACTTAATACGAAAATCCAATCGGTTACCCTCCTAGACTAACCCTTTCCGAGATGGAGTAAGGCCTCAAAAACAACAATTTTAACACATTTGGGGTTTGGGTTAGGGTTAGTGTTAAGGTTAGGGTCAGTGTTAGGGTTAGTGTTAAGGTTAGGGTTAGGGTTAGGGTTAGGGTTAGGGTTAGGGTTAGGGTTAGGGTTAGGGTTAGGGTTAGGGTTAGGGTTAGGGTTAGAGTTAGGGTTAGGGTTAGGGTTAGGGTTAGGGTTAGGGTTTGGGTAAGGGTTAGGGTTAGGGTTAGGGTCATGGTTAGGGTTAGGGTTAGGGTTTGGGTTAGGGTTAGGGTTAGGGTTTGGGTTAGGGTTAGGGTTAGGGTTAGGGTTAGGGTCAGGGTAAGGGTTGGGGTCAGGGTTTGGGACATGGTAGTGTACTTTGACGAGGGTTAGTGAGGTGCCCTTTCTCTCTTCTGCGCATGTCTGCCCTTTTATGTGACTGCGCATGCGTGGAAAGGGTTAGGGTTAGGGTTAGGGTTAGGGTTAGGGTTAGGGTTAGGGTTAGGGTTAGGGTTAGGGTTGGGGTTAGGGTTAGAGTTAGAGTTAAGGTTAAAGTCAGGGTTTGGTACATGGTAGTGGACTTTGGCGAGGGTTTGTGAGATGCCCTTTTTCACTTCTGCGCATGTCTGCCCTTTTCTGTGACTGCGCATGCGTGAGAAGGGTTAGGGTTAGTGTTAGGGTTAGGGTTAGGGTTAGGGTTAGGGTTAGGGTTAGGGTTAGTGTTAGGGTTAGGGTTAGGGTTACTGATATTTATGTCGCGAAACCATTTAAAGCGACAAAATTTTACTTTTTTGATAAAATTCTTTTTCTGGCCTGATCATAGTGGACATTTGATACCATTTTAATTGCATTCAGCACTAATGGGTGCCAATATTTGCAATTGTCTTGGTTATTACTGACTGGCATTTACATTTTATTGTGTTGGTTCCTCAGAATTGTCAGTTTTAGACAGGTGAGAGGTGTACGGTTACTAAAACTTTTGTCGGCAACTATAAGAATGCATGATTTGAGGTTTATAAGTCTACGGTTACTTATATTTATGTCGCGAAACAATATAAGCGACACTATTTCATGTGTTTTATCATATTCTGACAATAAAGCAATATTTATGAGTTTAAATGGATTCTCAGACACAAAAGTGAAGACATGAAGGTTTCAGGTGGCTGTTTTTGTTGGCTGTATCTACAAATGGTGCCAATATGTATCCTTTTTAGTGAAACTACTGTGCTGGCATGAACATTTTCTTCTTATGATGAATAAGTTGACACAAAATGAGACCGGTTTAAGACTACGGTTACTTTTATTTGTGTCGATAACAAAAAAAGGCGACAGATTTTCTTTCTTTTGATTAATTTTTTTGTACCGGCTTGGTAATTGAGTACTTTTTGTACCTCAAGATTGAATGTTAGACATTTAAGTGAAGAATTGTATATTTCAAATTGTTATTATCAGTATAAGGTGCCAACAATTACCTTTTTCTTGCTGATTCCATACCGGCATCATATTTTATTCTTTTTTTGTACATAGTTTTGAGTCTACGGAGTCTAAAAACTTTGTCGGCAGATATAAAAAGTGCCAACATTTCTTCTTTTATAGGATATTTAAGTACTGGTCTGCTAAATGTCACATGCTGGAGTGTTTTACTTAAACATATATATATATATATTTTTTTTTTTTTTTTTTTTTTTTTTTTTTTTTAACTATATTGATTTCATCTTTGCAAGTGAGTCACATACTTTAAATTTCACACACCTAATTCAGAGAGTGAGAAACCATGCAAAACTCTTATGGACCGTGTAAAATAGCCGGCGTATTTCGTCTTTCTTTGATTTTGTTCAAACACGTTTCATGTTGCTACTCAATAACCCCGCTAGATATACACGTCTTATATACACCAATTACTGCCACTTTTTGTCACCTTGAGTATACAAAAAAGTGTCAGCCTTGGAATAGTAAAATGACTGAGGTTTCGTTATTCTTGTGGGAAATATGCAAAACTTACAAATAATTTTGCAGATTTTTCAACCCAACTTTTTTGTTACAGGAATGGAGTCTCCGACCTGAGTTTATGAAGAAAGTACTAGAAAAAACGAGTCTAATTTACTAAGATGTTTTTCCGATTGCTTGAGAGACGACAAAGATACGAGTCGGCAAACACGGCCAAATTGCAATGTTACAGATGGACAGGAAAATAATGTGTTTAATATGAACGACCAAACAATATATTCATCGAGTAGAAGTTTGTTGGGGCTTTCCAAAACGCTAAAGATCTTTGAAATCGGATAAGTAATGTCAGAGTTATCAACGTTCAAAGTTGTATGCAATGTTCGACGAGAGGGTATATAGTTTTAACCCCAACACTAACCGAGTTCAATCTTCAAATATATGCAGAATGGATTTGAATAGAGATATTTTCATAAAGTAAACTGTTCCTAAAAGATGGAAAGGCAATCTAGAGGATGAACACTTATTGATATAACTGAAGTGTACGGCCGCACTTTACGACCTCACTGAAGAAACGTTTGTGCGAGAATGAAGCCTAACCCCGAAGTTAACCCCAACTCCCAAACTACAACAGATAAAGACATGCGGTTTTCACTACTGGCCTAATTGTCAAAAAGTACTACCCCTAACGGGGCCGAATTTTTAATGGCAAGCCGATCGAAGCAAAGGATCATGTTGAAATGTTGAAAAGATTGACTATGAAAAGTACCAAAAACCATAACCCGACCCCCCACCCCTCCAAAACTGTGATTTTTGAGAAGTTCGTGAAAAAACTTAATACGAAAATCCAATCGGTTACCCTCCTAGACTAACCCTTTCCGAGATGGAGTAAGGCCTCAAAAACAACAATTTTAACACATTTGGGGTTTGGGTTAGGGTTAGTGTTAAGGTTAGGGTCAGTGTTAGGGTTAGTGTTAAGGTTAGGGTTAGGGTTAGGGTTAGGGTTAGGGTTAGGGTTAGGGTTAGGGTTAGGGTTAGGGTTAGGGTTAGGGTTAGGGTTAGGGTTAGAGTTAGGGTTAGGGTTAGGGTTAGGGTTAGGGTTAGGGTTTGGGTAAGGGTTAGGGTTAGGGTTAGGGTCATGGTTAGGGTTAGGGTTAGGGTTTGGGTTAGGGTTAGGGTTAGGGTTTGGGTTAGGGTTAGGGTTAGGGTTAGGGTTAGGGTCAGGGTAAGGGTTGGGGTCAGGGTTTGGGACATGGTAGTGTACTTTGACGAGGGTTAGTGAGGTGCCCTTTCTCTCTTCTGCGCATGTCTGCCCTTTTATGTGACTGCGCATGCGTGGAAAGGGTTAGGGTTAGGGTTAGGGTTAGGGTTAGGGTTAGGGTTAGGGTTAGGGTTAGGGTTAGGGTTGGGGTTAGGGTTAGAGTTAGAGTTAAGGTTAAAGTCAGGGTTTGGTACATGGTAGTGGACTTTGGCGAGGGTTTGTGAGATGCCCTTTTTCACTTCTGCGCATGTCTGCCCTTTTCTGTGACTGCGCATGCGTGAGAAGGGTTAGGGTTAGTGTTAGGGTTAGGGTTAGGGTTAGGGTTAGGGTTAGGGTTAGGGTTAGTGTTAGGGTTAGGGTTAGGGTTACTGATATTTATGTCGCGAAACCATTTAAAGCGACAAAATTTTACTTTTTTGATAAAATTCTTTTTCTGGCCTGATCATAGTGGACATTTGATACCATTTTAATTGCATTCAGCACTAATGGGTGCCAATATTTGCAATTGTCTTGGTTATTACTGACTGGCATTTACATTTTATTGTGTTGGTTCCTCAGAATTGTCAGTTTTAGACAGGTGAGAGGTGTACGGTTACTAAAACTTTTGTCGGCAACTATAAGAATGCATGATTTGAGGTTTATAAGTCTACGGTTACTTATATTTATGTCGCGAAACAATATAAGCGACACTATTTCATGTGTTTTATCATATTCTGACAATAAAGCAATATTTATGAGTTTAAATGGATTCTCAGACACAAAAGTGAAGACATGAAGGTTTCAGGTGGCTGTTTTTGTTGGCTGTATCTACAAATGGTGCCAATATGTATCCTTTTTAGTGAAACTACTGTGCTGGCATGAACATTTTCTTCTTATGATGAATAAGTTGACACAAAATGAGACCGGTTTAAGACTACGGTTACTTTTATTTGTGTCGATAACAAAAAAAGGCGACAGATTTTCTTTCTTTTGATTAATTTTTTTGTACCGGCTTGGTAATTGAGTACTTTTTGTACCTCAAGATTGAATGTTAGACATTTAAGTGAAGAATTGTATATTTCAAATTGTTATTATCAGTATAAGGTGCCAACAATTACCTTTTTCTTGCTGATTCCATACCGGCATCATATTTTATTCTTTTTTTGTACATAGTTTTGAGTCTACGGAGTCTAAAAACTTTGTCGGCAGATATAAAAAGTGCCAACATTTCTTCTTTTATAGGATATTTAAGTACTGGTCTGCTAAATGTCACATGCTGGAGTGTTTTACTTAAACATATATATATATATATTTTTTTTTTTTTTTTTTTTTTTTTTTTTTTTTAACTATATTGATTTCATCTTTGCAAGTGAGTCACATACTTTAAATTTCACACACCTAATTCAGAGAGTGAGAAACCATGCAAAACTCTTATGGACCGTGTAAAATAGCCGGCGTATTTCGTCTTTCTTTGATTTTGTTCAAACACGTTTCATGTTGCTACTCAATAACCCCGCTAGATATACACGTCTTATATACACCAATTACTGCCACTTTTTGTCACCTTGAGTATACAAAAAAGTGTCAGCCTTGGAATAGTAAAATGACTGAGGTTTCGTTATTCTTGTGGGAAATATGCAAAACTTACAAATAATTTTGCAGATTTTTCAACCCAACTTTTTTGTTACAGGAATGGAGTCTCCGACCTGAGTTTATGAAGAAAGTACTAGAAAAAACGAGTCTAATTTACTAAGATGTTTTTCCGATTGCTTGAGAGACGACAAAGATACGAGTCGGCAAACACGGCCAAATTGCAATGTTACAGATGGACAGGAAAATAATGTGTTTAATATGAACGACCAAACAATATATTCATCGAGTAGAAGTTTGTTGGGGCTTTCCAAAACGCTAAAGATCTTTGAAATCGGATAAGTAATGTCAGAGTTATCAACGTTCAAAGTTGTATGCAATGTTCGACGAGAGGGTATATAGTTTTAACCCCAACACTAACCGAGTTCAATCTTCAAATATATGCAGAATGGATTTGAATAGAGATATTTTCATAAAGTAAACTGTTCCTAAAAGATGGAAAGGCAATCTAGAGGATGAACACTTATTGATATAACTGAAGTGTACGGCCGCACTTTACGACCTCACTGAAGAAACGTTTGTGCGAGAATGAAGCCTAACCCCGAAGTTAACCCCAACTCCCAAACTACAACAGATAAAGACATGCGGTTTTCACTACTGGCCTAATTGTCAAAAAGTACTACCCCTAACGGGGCCGAATTTTTAATGGCAAGCCGATCGAAGCAAAGGATCATGTTGAAATGTTGAAAAGATTGACTATGAAAAGTACCAAAAACCATAACCCGACCCCCCACCCCTCCAAAACTGTGATTTTTGAGAAGTTCGTGAAAAAACTTAATACGAAAATCCAATCGGTTACCCTCCTAGACTAACCCTTTCCGAGATGGAGTAAGGCCTCAAAAACAACAATTTTAACACATTTGGGGTTTGGGTTAGGGTTAGTGTTAAGGTTAGGGTCAGTGTTAGGGTTAGTGTTAAGGTTAGGGTTAGGGTTAGGGTTAGGGTTAGGGTTAGGGTTAGGGTTAGGGTTAGGGTTAGGGTTAGGGTTAGGGTTAGGGTTAGGGTTAGAGTTAGGGTTAGGGTTAGGGTTAGGGTTAGGGTTAGGGTTTGGGTAAGGGTTAGGGTTAGGGTTAGGGTCATGGTTAGGGTTAGGGTTAGGGTTTGGGTTAGGGTTAGGGTTAGGGTTTGGGTTAGGGTTAGGGTTAGGGTTAGGGTTAGGGTCAGGGTAAGGGTTGGGGTCAGGGTTTGGGACATGGTAGTGTACTTTGACGAGGGTTAGTGAGGTGCCCTTTCTCTCTTCTGCGCATGTCTGCCCTTTTATGTGACTGCGCATGCGTGGAAAGGGTTAGGGTTAGGGTTAGGGTTAGGGTTAGGGTTAGGGTTAGGGTTAGGGTTAGGGTTAGGGTTGGGGTTAGGGTTAGAGTTAGAGTTAAGGTTAAAGTCAGGGTTTGGTACATGGTAGTGGACTTTGGCGAGGGTTTGTGAGATGCCCTTTTTCACTTCTGCGCATGTCTGCCCTTTTCTGTGACTGCGCATGCGTGAGAAGGGTTAGGGTTAGTGTTAGGGTTAGGGTTAGGGTTAGGGTTAGGGTTAGGGTTAGGGTTAGTGTTAGGGTTAGGGTTAGGGTTACTGATATTTATGTCGCGAAACCATTTAAAGCGACAAAATTTTACTTTTTTGATAAAATTCTTTTTCTGGCCTGATCATAGTGGACATTTGATACCATTTTAATTGCATTCAGCACTAATGGGTGCCAATATTTGCAATTGTCTTGGTTATTACTGACTGGCATTTACATTTTATTGTGTTGGTTCCTCAGAATTGTCAGTTTTAGACAGGTGAGAGGTGTACGGTTACTAAAACTTTTGTCGGCAACTATAAGAATGCATGATTTGAGGTTTATAAGTCTACGGTTACTTATATTTATGTCGCGAAACAATATAAGCGACACTATTTCATGTGTTTTATCATATTCTGACAATAAAGCAATATTTATGAGTTTAAATGGATTCTCAGACACAAAAGTGAAGACATGAAGGTTTCAGGTGGCTGTTTTTGTTGGCTGTATCTACAAATGGTGCCAATATGTATCCTTTTTAGTGAAACTACTGTGCTGGCATGAACATTTTCTTCTTATGATGAATAAGTTGACACAAAATGAGACCGGTTTAAGACTACGGTTACTTTTATTTGTGTCGATAACAAAAAAAGGCGACAGATTTTCTTTCTTTTGATTAATTTTTTTGTACCGGCTTGGTAATTGAGTACTTTTTGTACCTCAAGATTGAATGTTAGACATTTAAGTGAAGAATTGTATATTTCAAATTGTTATTATCAGTATAAGGTGCCAACAATTACCTTTTTCTTGCTGATTCCATACCGGCATCATATTTTATTCTTTTTTTGTACATAGTTTTGAGTCTACGGAGTCTAAAAACTTTGTCGGCAGATATAAAAAGTGCCAACATTTCTTCTTTTATAGGATATTTAAGTACTGGTCTGCTAAATGTCACATGCTGGAGTGTTTTACTTAAACATATATATATATATATTTTTTTTTTTTTTTTTTTTTTTTTTTTTTTTTAACTATATTGATTTCATCTTTGCAAGTGAGTCACATACTTTAAATTTCACACACCTAATTCAGAGAGTGAGAAACCATGCAAAACTCTTATGGACCGTGTAAAATAGCCGGCGTATTTCGTCTTTCTTTGATTTTGTTCAAACACGTTTCATGTTGCTACTCAATAACCCCGCTAGATATACACGTCTTATATACACCAATTACTGCCACTTTTTGTCACCTTGAGTATACAAAAAAGTGTCAGCCTTGGAATAGTAAAATGACTGAGGTTTCGTTATTCTTGTGGGAAATATGCAAAACTTACAAATAATTTTGCAGATTTTTCAACCCAACTTTTTTGTTACAGGAATGGAGTCTCCGACCTGAGTTTATGAAGAAAGTACTAGAAAAAACGAGTCTAATTTACTAAGATGTTTTTCCGATTGCTTGAGAGACGACAAAGATACGAGTCGGCAAACACGGCCAAATTGCAATGTTACAGATGGACAGGAAAATAATGTGTTTAATATGAACGACCAAACAATATATTCATCGAGTAGAAGTTTGTTGGGGCTTTCCAAAACGCTAAAGATCTTTGAAATCGGATAAGTAATGTCAGAGTTATCAACGTTCAAAGTTGTATGCAATGTTCGACGAGAGGGTATATAGTTTTAACCCCAACACTAACCGAGTTCAATCTTCAAATATATGCAGAATGGATTTGAATAGAGATATTTTCATAAAGTAAACTGTTCCTAAAAGATGGAAAGGCAATCTAGAGGATGAACACTTATTGATATAACTGAAGTGTACGGCCGCACTTTACGACCTCACTGAAGAAACGTTTGTGCGAGAATGAAGCCTAACCCCGAAGTTAACCCCAACTCCCAAACTACAACAGATAAAGACATGCGGTTTTCACTACTGGCCTAATTGTCAAAAAGTACTACCCCTAACGGGGCCGAATTTTTAATGGCAAGCCGATCGAAGCAAAGGATCATGTTGAAATGTTGAAAAGATTGACTATGAAAAGTACCAAAAACCATAACCCGACCCCCCACCCCTCCAAAACTGTGATTTTTGAGAAGTTCGTGAAAAAACTTAATACGAAAATCCAATCGGTTACCCTCCTAGACTAACCCTTTCCGAGATGGAGTAAGGCCTCAAAAACAACAATTTTAACACATTTGGGGTTTGGGTTAGGGTTAGTGTTAAGGTTAGGGTCAGTGTTAGGGTTAGTGTTAAGGTTAGGGTTAGGGTTAGGGTTAGGGTTAGGGTTAGGGTTAGGGTTAGGGTTAGGGTTAGGGTTAGGGTTAGGGTTAGGGTTAGGGTTAGAGTTAGGGTTAGGGTTAGGGTTAGGGTTAGGGTTAGGGTTTGGGTAAGGGTTAGGGTTAGGGTTAGGGTCATGGTTAGGGTTAGGGTTAGGGTTTGGGTTAGGGTTAGGGTTAGGGTTTGGGTTAGGGTTAGGGTTAGGGTTAGGGTTAGGGTCAGGGTAAGGGTTGGGGTCAGGGTTTGGGACATGGTAGTGTACTTTGACGAGGGTTAGTGAGGTGCCCTTTCTCTCTTCTGCGCATGTCTGCCCTTTTATGTGACTGCGCATGCGTGGAAAGGGTTAGGGTTAGGGTTAGGGTTAGGGTTAGGGTTAGGGTTAGGGTTAGGGTTAGGGTTAGGGTTGGGGTTAGGGTTAGAGTTAGAGTTAAGGTTAAAGTCAGGGTTTGGTACATGGTAGTGGACTTTGGCGAGGGTTTGTGAGATGCCCTTTTTCACTTCTGCGCATGTCTGCCCTTTTCTGTGACTGCGCATGCGTGAGAAGGGTTAGGGTTAGTGTTAGGGTTAGGGTTAGGGTTAGGGTTAGGGTTAGGGTTAGGGTTAGTGTTAGGGTTAGGGTTAGGGTTACTGATATTTATGTCGCGAAACCATTTAAAGCGACAAAATTTTACTTTTTTGATAAAATTCTTTTTCTGGCCTGATCATAGTGGACATTTGATACCATTTTAATTGCATTCAGCACTAATGGGTGCCAATATTTGCAATTGTCTTGGTTATTACTGACTGGCATTTACATTTTATTGTGTTGGTTCCTCAGAATTGTCAGTTTTAGACAGGTGAGAGGTGTACGGTTACTAAAACTTTTGTCGGCAACTATAAGAATGCATGATTTGAGGTTTATAAGTCTACGGTTACTTATATTTATGTCGCGAAACAATATAAGCGACACTATTTCATGTGTTTTATCATATTCTGACAATAAAGCAATATTTATGAGTTTAAATGGATTCTCAGACACAAAAGTGAAGACATGAAGGTTTCAGGTGGCTGTTTTTGTTGGCTGTATCTACAAATGGTGCCAATATGTATCCTTTTTAGTGAAACTACTGTGCTGGCATGAACATTTTCTTCTTATGATGAATAAGTTGACACAAAATGAGACCGGTTTAAGACTACGGTTACTTTTATTTGTGTCGATAACAAAAAAAGGCGACAGATTTTCTTTCTTTTGATTAATTTTTTTGTACCGGCTTGGTAATTGAGTACTTTTTGTACCTCAAGATTGAATGTTAGACATTTAAGTGAAGAATTGTATATTTCAAATTGTTATTATCAGTATAAGGTGCCAACAATTACCTTTTTCTTGCTGATTCCATACCGGCATCATATTTTATTCTTTTTTTGTACATAGTTTTGAGTCTACGGAGTCTAAAAACTTTGTCGGCAGATATAAAAAGTGCCAACATTTCTTCTTTTATAGGATATTTAAGTACTGGTCTGCTAAATGTCACATGCTGGAGTGTTTTACTTAAACATATATATATATATATTTTTTTTTTTTTTTTTTTTTTTTTTTTTTTTTAACTATATTGATTTCATCTTTGCAAGTGAGTCACATACTTTAAATTTCACACACCTAATTCAGAGAGTGAGAAACCATGCAAAACTCTTATGGACCGTGTAAAATAGCCGGCGTATTTCGTCTTTCTTTGATTTTGTTCAAACACGTTTCATGTTGCTACTCAATAACCCCGCTAGATATACACGTCTTATATACACCAATTACTGCCACTTTTTGTCACCTTGAGTATACAAAAAAGTGTCAGCCTTGGAATAGTAAAATGACTGAGGTTTCGTTATTCTTGTGGGAAATATGCAAAACTTACAAATAATTTTGCAGATTTTTCAACCCAACTTTTTTGTTACAGGAATGGAGTCTCCGACCTGAGTTTATGAAGAAAGTACTAGAAAAAACGAGTCTAATTTACTAAGATGTTTTTCCGATTGCTTGAGAGACGACAAAGATACGAGTCGGCAAACACGGCCAAATTGCAATGTTACAGATGGACAGGAAAATAATGTGTTTAATATGAACGACCAAACAATATATTCATCGAGTAGAAGTTTGTTGGGGCTTTCCAAAACGCTAAAGATCTTTGAAATCGGATAAGTAATGTCAGAGTTATCAACGTTCAAAGTTGTATGCAATGTTCGACGAGAGGGTATATAGTTTTAACCCCAACACTAACCGAGTTCAATCTTCAAATATATGCAGAATGGATTTGAATAGAGATATTTTCATAAAGTAAACTGTTCCTAAAAGATGGAAAGGCAATCTAGAGGATGAACACTTATTGATATAACTGAAGTGTACGGCCGCACTTTACGACCTCACTGAAGAAACGTTTGTGCGAGAATGAAGCCTAACCCCGAAGTTAACCCCAACTCCCAAACTACAACAGATAAAGACATGCGGTTTTCACTACTGGCCTAATTGTCAAAAAGTACTACCCCTAACGGGGCCGAATTTTTAATGGCAAGCCGATCGAAGCAAAGGATCATGTTGAAATGTTGAAAAGATTGACTATGAAAAGTACCAAAAACCATAACCCGACCCCCCACCCCTCCAAAACTGTGATTTTTGAGAAGTTCGTGAAAAAACTTAATACGAAAATCCAATCGGTTACCCTCCTAGACTAACCCTTTCCGAGATGGAGTAAGGCCTCAAAAACAACAATTTTAACACATTTGGGGTTTGGGTTAGGGTTAGTGTTAAGGTTAGGGTCAGTGTTAGGGTTAGTGTTAAGGTTAGGGTTAGGGTTAGGGTTAGGGTTAGGGTTAGGGTTAGGGTTAGGGTTAGGGTTAGGGTTAGGGTTAGGGTTAGGGTTAGGGTTAGAGTTAGGGTTAGGGTTAGGGTTAGGGTTAGGGTTAGGGTTTGGGTAAGGGTTAGGGTTAGGGTTAGGGTCATGGTTAGGGTTAGGGTTAGGGTTTGGGTTAGGGTTAGGGTTAGGGTTTGGGTTAGGGTTAGGGTTAGGGTTAGGGTTAGGGTCAGGGTAAGGGTTGGGGTCAGGGTTTGGGACATGGTAGTGTACTTTGACGAGGGTTAGTGAGGTGCCCTTTCTCTCTTCTGCGCATGTCTGCCCTTTTATGTGACTGCGCATGCGTGGAAAGGGTTAGGGTTAGGGTTAGGGTTAGGGTTAGGGTTAGGGTTAGGGTTAGGGTTAGGGTTAGGGTTGGGGTTAGGGTTAGAGTTAGAGTTAAGGTTAAAGTCAGGGTTTGGTACATGGTAGTGGACTTTGGCGAGGGTTTGTGAGATGCCCTTTTTCACTTCTGCGCATGTCTGCCCTTTTCTGTGACTGCGCATGCGTGAGAAGGGTTAGGGTTAGTGTTAGGGTTAGGGTTAGGGTTAGGGTTAGGGTTAGGGTTAGGGTTAGTGTTAGGGTTAGGGTTAGGGTTACTGATATTTATGTCGCGAAACCATTTAAAGCGACAAAATTTTACTTTTTGATAAAATTCTTTTTCTGGCCTGATCATAGTGGACATTTGATACCATTTTAATTGCATTCAGCACTAATGGGTGCCAATATTTGCAATTGTCTTGGTTATTACTGACTGGCATTTACATTTTATTGTGTTGGTTCCTCAGAATTGTCAGTTTTAGACAGGTGAGAGGTGTACGGTTACTAAAACTTTTGTCGGCAACTATAAGAATGCATGATTTGAGGTTTATAAGTCTACGGTTACTTATATTTATGTCGCGAAACAATATAAGCGACACTATTTCATGTGTTTTATCATATTCTGACAATAAAGCAATATTTATGAGTTTAAATGGATTCTCAGACACAAAAGTGAAGACATGAAGGTTTCAGGTGGCTGTTTTTGTTGGCTGTATCTACAAATGGTGCCAATATGTATCCTTTTTAGTGAAACTACTGTGCTGGCATGAACATTTTCTTCTTATGATGAATAAGTTGACACAAAATGAGACCGGTTTAAGACTACGGTTACTTTTATTTGTGTCGATAACAAAAAAAGGCGACAGATTTTCTTTCTTTTGATTAATTTTTTTGTACCGGCTTGGTAATTGAGTACTTTTTGTACCTCAAGATTGAATGTTAGACATTTAAGTGAAGAATTGTATATTTCAAATTGTTATTATCAGTATAAGGTGCCAACAATTACCTTTTTCTTGCTGATTCCATACCGGCATCATATTTTATTCTTTTTTTGTACATAGTTTTGAGTCTACGGAGTCTAAAAACTTTGTCGGCAGATATAAAAAGTGCCAACATTTCTTCTTTTATAGGATATTTAAGTACTGGTCTGCTAAATGTCACATGCTGGAGTGTTTTACTTAAACATATATATATATATATTTTTTTTTTTTTTTTTTTTTTTTTTTTTTTTAACTATATTGATTTCATCTTTGCAAGTGAGTCACATACTTTAAATTTCACACACCTAATTCAGAGAGTGAGAAACCATGCAAAACTCTTATGGACCGTGTAAAATAGCCGGCGTATTTCGTCTTTCTTTGATTTTGTTCAAACACGTTTCATGTTGCTACTCAATAACCCCGCTAGATATACACGTCTTATATACACCAATTACTGCCACTTTTTGTCACCTTGAGTATACAAAAAAGTGTCAGCCTTGGAATAGTAAAATGACTGAGGTTTCGTTATTCTTGTGGGAAATATGCAAAACTTACAAATAATTTTGCAGATTTTTCAACCCAACTTTTTTGTTACAGGAATGGAGTCTCCGACCTGAGTTTATGAAGAAAGTACTAGAAAAAACGAGTCTAATTTACTAAGATGTTTTTCCGATTGCTTGAGAGACGACAAAGATACGAGTCGGCAAACACGGCCAAATTGCAATGTTACAGATGGACAGGAAAATAATGTGTTTAATATGAACGACCAAACAATATATTCATCGAGTAGAAGTTTGTTGGGGCTTTCCAAAACGCTAAAGATCTTTGAAATCGGATAAGTAATGTCAGAGTTATCAACGTTCAAAGTTGTATGCAATGTTCGACGAGAGGGTATATAGTTTTAACCCCAACACTAACCGAGTTCAATCTTCAAATATATGCAGAATGG
>NC_086380.1:79942772-79989181 GCF_036588685.1 Mytilus trossulus | reverse complement strand
TGTAGTTTGGGAGTTGGGGTTAACTTCGGGGTTAGGCTTCATTCTCGCACAAACGTTTCTTCAGTGAGGTCGTAAAGTGCGGCCGTACACTTCAGTTATACCAATAAGTGTTCATCCTCTAGATTGCCTTTCCGTCTTTTAGGAACAGTTAACTTTATGAAAATATCTCTATTCAAATCCATTCTACATCTATTTGAAGATCGAACTCGGTTAGTGTTAGGGTTAAAACTATATACCCTCTCGTCGAACATTGCATACAACTTTGAACGTTGATAACTCTGACATTACTTATCCGATTTGAAAGATCTTTAGCGTTTTGGAAAGCCCCAACAAACTTCTACTCGATGAATATATTGTTTGGTCGTTCATATTAAACACATTATTTTCCTGTCCATCTGTAACATTGCAATTTGGCCGTGTTTGCCGACTCGTATCTTTGTCGTCTCTCAAGTAATCGGAAAAACATCTTAGTAAATTAGACTCGTTTTTTCTAGTACTTTCTTCATAAACTCAGGTCGGAGACTCCATTCCTGTAACAAAAAAGTTGGGTTGAAAAATCTGCAAAATTATTTGTAAGTTTTGCATATTTCCCACAAGAATAACGAAACCTCAGTCATTTTACTTTTCCAAGGCTGACACTTTTTTGTATACTCAAGGTGACAAAAAGTGGCAGTAATTGGTGTATATAAGACGTGTATATCTAGCGGGGTTATTGAGTAGCAACATGAAACGTGTTTGAACAAAATCAAAGAAAGACGAAATACGCCGGCTATTTCACACGGTCCATAAGAGTTTTTCATGGTTTCTCACTCTCTGAATTAGGTGTGTGAAATTTAAAGTATGTGACTCACTTGCAAAGATAAAATCAATATAGTTAAAAAAAAAAAAAAAAAAAAAAAAAAAAAAAAAAAATATATATATATATATATATGTTTAAGTAAAACACTCCAGCATGTGACATTTAGCAGACCAGTACTTAAATATCATATAAAAGAAGAAATGTTGGCACTTTTTATATCTGCCGACAAAGTTTTTAGACTCCGTAGACTCAAAACTATGTACAAAAAAGAATAAAATATGATGCCGGTATGGAATCAGCAAGAAAAAGGTCATTGTTGGCACCTTATACTGATAATAACAATTTGAAATATACAATTCTTCACTTAAATGTCTAACATTCAATCTTGAGGTACAAAAAGTACTCAATTACCAAGCCGGTACAAAAAAATTAATCAAAAGAAAGAAAATCTGTCGCCTTTTTTTGTTATCGACACAAATAAAAGTAACCGTAGTCTTAAACCGGTCTCATTTTGTGTCAACTTATTCATCATAAGAAGAAAATGTTCATGCCAGCACAGTAGTTTCACTAAAAAGGATACATATTGGCACCATTTGTAGATACAGCCAACAAAAACAGCCACCTGAAACCATCATGTCTTCACTTTTGTGTCTGAGAATCCATTTAAACTCATAAATATTGCTTTATTGTCAGAATATGATAAAACACATGAAATAGTGTCGCTTATATTGTTTCGCGACATAAATATAAGTAACCGTAGACTTATAAACCTCAAATCATGCATTCTTATAGTTGCCGACAAAAGTTTTAGTAACCGTACACCTCTCACCTGTCTAAAACTGACAATTCTGAGGAACCAACACAATAAAATGTAAATGCCAGTCAGTAATAACCAAGACAATTGCAAATATTGGCACCCATTAGTGCTGAATGCAATTAAAATGGTATCAAATGTCCACTATGATCAGGCCAGAAAAAGAATTTTATCAAAAAAGTAAAATTTTGTCGCTTTAAATGGTTTCGCGACATAAATATCAGTAACCCTAACCCTAACCCTAACACTAACCCTAACCCTAACCCTAACCCTAACCCTAACCCTAACCCTAACCCTAACCCTAACCCTAACCCTAACCCTAACCCTTCTCACGCATGCGCAGTCACAGAAAAGGGCAGACATGCGCAGAAGTGAAAAAGGGCATCTCACAAACCCTCGCCAAAGTCCACTACCATGTACCAAACCCTGACTTTAACCTTAACTCTAACTCTAACCCTAACCCCAACCCTAACCCTAACCCTAACCCTAACCCTAACCCTAACCCTAACCCTTTCCACGCATGCGCAGTCACATAAAAGGGCAGACATGCGCAGAAGAGAGAAAGGGCACCTCACTAACCCTCGTCAAAGTACACTACCATGTCCCAAACCCTGACCCCAACCCTTACCCTGACCCTAACCCTAACCCCAACCCTAACCCTAACCCTAACCCAAACCCTAACCCTAACCCTAACCCTAACCCAAACCCTAACCCTAACCCTAACCCTAACCCTAACCCTAACCCTAACCCTAACCCTAACCCTAACCCTAATCCTAACCCTAACCCTTACCCTAACCCTAACCCTAACCCTAACCCTAACCCCAACCCTAACCCTTACCCTAACCTTAACACTAACCCTAACACTGACCCTAACCTTAACACTAACCCTAACCCAAACCCCAAATGTGTTAAAATTGTTGTTTTTGAGGCCTTACTCCATCTCGGAAAGGGTTAGTCTAGGAGGGTAACCGATTGGATTTTCGTATTAAGTTTTTTCACGAACTTCTCAAAAATCACAGTTTTGGAGGGGTGGGGGGTCGGGTTATGGTTTTTGGTACTTTTCATAGTCAATCTTTTCAACATTTCAACATGATCCTTTGCTTCGATCGGCTTGCCATTAAAAATTCGGCCCCGTTAGGGGTAGTACTTTTTGACAATTAGGCCAGTAGTGAAAACCGCATGTCTTTATCTGTTGTAGTTTGGGAGTTGGGGTTAACTTCGGGGTTAGGCTTCATTCTCGCACAAACGTTTCTTCAGTGAGGTCGTAAAGTGCGGCCGTACACTTCAGTTATACCAATAAGTGTTCATCCTCTAGATTGCCTTTCCGTCTTTTAGGAACAGTTAACTTTATGAAAATATCTCTATTCAAATCCATTCTACATCTATTTGAAGATCGAACTCGGTTAGTGTTAGGGTTAAAACTATATACCCTCTCGTCGAACATTGCATACAACTTTGAACGTTGATAACTCTGACATTACTTATCCGATTTGAAAGATCTTTAGCGTTTTGGAAAGCCCCAACAAACTTCTACTCGATGAATATATTGTTTGGTCGTTCATATTAAACACATTATTTTCCTGTCCATCTGTAACATTGCAATTTGGCCGTGTTTGCCGACTCGTATCTTTGTCGTCTCTCAAGTAATCGGAAAAACATCTTAGTAAATTAGACTCGTTTTTTCTAGTACTTTCTTCATAAACTCAGGTCGGAGACTCCATTCCTGTAACAAAAAAGTTGGGTTGAAAAATCTGCAAAATTATTTGTAAGTTTTGCATATTTCCCACAAGAATAACGAAACCTCAGTCATTTTACTTTTCCAAGGCTGACACTTTTTTGTATACTCAAGGTGACAAAAAGTGGCAGTAATTGGTGTATATAAGACGTGTATATCTAGCGGGGTTATTGAGTAGCAACATGAAACGTGTTTGAACAAAATCAAAGAAAGACGAAATACGCCGGCTATTTCACACGGTCCATAAGAGTTTTTCATGGTTTCTCACTCTCTGAATTAGGTGTGTGAAATTTAAAGTATGTGACTCACTTGCAAAGATAAAATCAATATAGTTAAAAAAAAAAAAAAAAAAAAAAAAAAAAAAAAAAAATATATATATATATATATATGTTTAAGTAAAACACTCCAGCATGTGACATTTAGCAGACCAGTACTTAAATATCATATAAAAGAAGAAATGTTGGCACTTTTTATATCTGCCGACAAAGTTTTTAGACTCCGTAGACTCAAAACTATGTACAAAAAAGAATAAAATATGATGCCGGTATGGAATCAGCAAGAAAAAGGTCATTGTTGGCACCTTATACTGATAATAACAATTTGAAATATACAATTCTTCACTTAAATGTCTAACATTCAATCTTGAGGTACAAAAAGTACTCAATTACCAAGCCGGTACAAAAAAATTAATCAAAAGAAAGAAAATCTGTCGCCTTTTTTTGTTATCGACACAAATAAAAGTAACCGTAGTCTTAAACCGGTCTCATTTTGTGTCAACTTATTCATCATAAGAAGAAAATGTTCATGCCAGCACAGTAGTTTCACTAAAAAGGATACATATTGGCACCATTTGTAGATACAGCCAACAAAAACAGCCACCTGAAACCATCATGTCTTCACTTTTGTGTCTGAGAATCCATTTAAACTCATAAATATTGCTTTATTGTCAGAATATGATAAAACACATGAAATAGTGTCGCTTATATTGTTTCGCGACATAAATATAAGTAACCGTAGACTTATAAACCTCAAATCATGCATTCTTATAGTTGCCGACAAAAGTTTTAGTAACCGTACACCTCTCACCTGTCTAAAACTGACAATTCTGAGGAACCAACACAATAAAATGTAAATGCCAGTCAGTAATAACCAAGACAATTGCAAATATTGGCACCCATTAGTGCTGAATGCAATTAAAATGGTATCAAATGTCCACTATGATCAGGCCAGAAAAAGAATTTTATCAAAAAAGTAAAATTTTGTCGCTTTAAATGGTTTCGCGACATAAATATCAGTAACCCTAACCCTAACCCTAACACTAACCCTAACCCTAACCCTAACCCTAACCCTAACCCTAACCCTAACCCTAACCCTAACCCTAACCCTAACCCTAACCCTTCTCACGCATGCGCAGTCACAGAAAAGGGCAGACATGCGCAGAAGTGAAAAAGGGCATCTCACAAACCCTCGCCAAAGTCCACTACCATGTACCAAACCCTGACTTTAACCTTAACTCTAACTCTAACCCTAACCCCAACCCTAACCCTAACCCTAACCCTAACCCTAACCCTAACCCTAACCCTTTCCACGCATGCGCAGTCACATAAAAGGGCAGACATGCGCAGAAGAGAGAAAGGGCACCTCACTAACCCTCGTCAAAGTACACTACCATGTCCCAAACCCTGACCCCAACCCTTACCCTGACCCTAACCCTAACCCCAACCCTAACCCTAACCCTAACCCAAACCCTAACCCTAACCCTAACCCTAACCCAAACCCTAACCCTAACCCTAACCCTAACCCTAACCCTAACCCTAACCCTAACCCTAACCCTAACCCTAATCCTAACCCTAACCCTTACCCTAACCCTAACCCTAACCCTAACCCTAACCCCAACCCTAACCCTTACCCTAACCTTAACACTAACCCTAACACTGACCCTAACCTTAACACTAACCCTAACCCAAACCCCAAATGTGTTAAAATTGTTGTTTTTGAGGCCTTACTCCATCTCGGAAAGGGTTAGTCTAGGAGGGTAACCGATTGGATTTTCGTATTAAGTTTTTTCACGAACTTCTCAAAAATCACAGTTTTGGAGGGGTGGGGGGTCGGGTTATGGTTTTTGGTACTTTTCATAGTCAATCTTTTCAACATTTCAACATGATCCTTTGCTTCGATCGGCTTGCCATTAAAAATTCGGCCCCGTTAGGGGTAGTACTTTTTGACAATTAGGCCAGTAGTGAAAACCGCATGTCTTTATCTGTTGTAGTTTGGGAGTTGGGGTTAACTTCGGGGTTAGGCTTCATTCTCGCACAAACGTTTCTTCAGTGAGGTCGTAAAGTGCGGCCGTACACTTCAGTTATACCAATAAGTGTTCATCCTCTAGATTGCCTTTCCGTCTTTTAGGAACAGTTAACTTTATGAAAATATCTCTATTCAAATCCATTCTACATCTATTTGAAGATCGAACTCGGTTAGTGTTAGGGTTAAAACTATATACCCTCTCGTCGAACATTGCATACAACTTTGAACGTTGATAACTCTGACATTACTTATCCGATTTGAAAGATCTTTAGCGTTTTGGAAAGCCCCAACAAACTTCTACTCGATGAATATATTGTTTGGTCGTTCATATTAAACACATTATTTTCCTGTCCATCTGTAACATTGCAATTTGGCCGTGTTTGCCGACTCGTATCTTTGTCGTCTCTCAAGTAATCGGAAAAACATCTTAGTAAATTAGACTCGTTTTTTCTAGTACTTTCTTCATAAACTCAGGTCGGAGACTCCATTCCTGTAACAAAAAAGTTGGGTTGAAAAATCTGCAAAATTATTTGTAAGTTTTGCATATTTCCCACAAGAATAACGAAACCTCAGTCATTTTACTTTTCCAAGGCTGACACTTTTTTGTATACTCAAGGTGACAAAAAGTGGCAGTAATTGGTGTATATAAGACGTGTATATCTAGCGGGGTTATTGAGTAGCAACATGAAACGTGTTTGAACAAAATCAAAGAAAGACGAAATACGCCGGCTATTTCACACGGTCCATAAGAGTTTTTCATGGTTTCTCACTCTCTGAATTAGGTGTGTGAAATTTAAAGTATGTGACTCACTTGCAAAGATAAAATCAATATAGTTAAAAAAAAAAAAAAAAAAAAAAAAAAAAAAAAAAAATATATATATATATATATATGTTTAAGTAAAACACTCCAGCATGTGACATTTAGCAGACCAGTACTTAAATATCATATAAAAGAAGAAATGTTGGCACTTTTTATATCTGCCGACAAAGTTTTTAGACTCCGTAGACTCAAAACTATGTACAAAAAAGAATAAAATATGATGCCGGTATGGAATCAGCAAGAAAAAGGTCATTGTTGGCACCTTATACTGATAATAACAATTTGAAATATACAATTCTTCACTTAAATGTCTAACATTCAATCTTGAGGTACAAAAAGTACTCAATTACCAAGCCGGTACAAAAAAATTAATCAAAAGAAAGAAAATCTGTCGCCTTTTTTTGTTATCGACACAAATAAAAGTAACCGTAGTCTTAAACCGGTCTCATTTTGTGTCAACTTATTCATCATAAGAAGAAAATGTTCATGCCAGCACAGTAGTTTCACTAAAAAGGATACATATTGGCACCATTTGTAGATACAGCCAACAAAAACAGCCACCTGAAACCATCATGTCTTCACTTTTGTGTCTGAGAATCCATTTAAACTCATAAATATTGCTTTATTGTCAGAATATGATAAAACACATGAAATAGTGTCGCTTATATTGTTTCGCGACATAAATATAAGTAACCGTAGACTTATAAACCTCAAATCATGCATTCTTATAGTTGCCGACAAAAGTTTTAGTAACCGTACACCTCTCACCTGTCTAAAACTGACAATTCTGAGGAACCAACACAATAAAATGTAAATGCCAGTCAGTAATAACCAAGACAATTGCAAATATTGGCACCCATTAGTGCTGAATGCAATTAAAATGGTATCAAATGTCCACTATGATCAGGCCAGAAAAAGAATTTTATCAAAAAAGTAAAATTTTGTCGCTTTAAATGGTTTCGCGACATAAATATCAGTAACCCTAACCCTAACCCTAACACTAACCCTAACCCTAACCCTAACCCTAACCCTAACCCTAACCCTAACCCTAACCCTAACCCTAACCCTAACCCTAACCCTTCTCACGCATGCGCAGTCACAGAAAAGGGCAGACATGCGCAGAAGTGAAAAAGGGCATCTCACAAACCCTCGCCAAAGTCCACTACCATGTACCAAACCCTGACTTTAACCTTAACTCTAACTCTAACCCTAACCCCAACCCTAACCCTAACCCTAACCCTAACCCTAACCCTAACCCTAACCCTTTCCACGCATGCGCAGTCACATAAAAGGGCAGACATGCGCAGAAGAGAGAAAGGGCACCTCACTAACCCTCGTCAAAGTACACTACCATGTCCCAAACCCTGACCCCAACCCTTACCCTGACCCTAACCCTAACCCCAACCCTAACCCTAACCCTAACCCAAACCCTAACCCTAACCCTAACCCTAACCCAAACCCTAACCCTAACCCTAACCCTAACCCTAACCCTAACCCTAACCCTAACCCTAACCCTAATCCTAACCCTAACCCTTACCCTAACCCTAACCCTAACCCTAACCCTAACCCCAACCCTAACCCTTACCCTAACCTTAACACTAACCCTAACACTGACCCTAACCTTAACACTAACCCTAACCCAAACCCCAAATGTGTTAAAATTGTTGTTTTTGAGGCCTTACTCCATCTCGGAAAGGGTTAGTCTAGGAGGGTAACCGATTGGATTTTCGTATTAAGTTTTTTCACGAACTTCTCAAAAATCACAGTTTTGGAGGGGTGGGGGGTCGGGTTATGGTTTTTGGTACTTTTCATAGTCAATCTTTTCAACATTTCAACATGATCCTTTGCTTCGATCGGCTTGCCATTAAAAATTCGGCCCCGTTAGGGGTAGTACTTTTTGACAATTAGGCCAGTAGTGAAAACCGCATGTCTTTATCTGTTGTAGTTTGGGAGTTGGGGTTAACTTCGGGGTTAGGCTTCATTCTCGCACAAACGTTTCTTCAGTGAGGTCGTAAAGTGCGGCCGTACACTTCAGTTATACCAATAAGTGTTCATCCTCTAGATTGCCTTTCCGTCTTTTAGGAACAGTTAACTTTATGAAAATATCTCTATTCAAATCCATTCTACATCTATTTGAAGATCGAACTCGGTTAGTGTTAGGGTTAAAACTATATACCCTCTCGTCGAACATTGCATACAACTTTGAACGTTGATAACTCTGACATTACTTATCCGATTTGAAAGATCTTTAGCGTTTTGGAAAGCCCCAACAAACTTCTACTCGATGAATATATTGTTTGGTCGTTCATATTAAACACATTATTTTCCTGTCCATCTGTAACATTGCAATTTGGCCGTGTTTGCCGACTCGTATCTTTGTCGTCTCTCAAGTAATCGGAAAAACATCTTAGTAAATTAGACTCGTTTTTTCTAGTACTTTCTTCATAAACTCAGGTCGGAGACTCCATTCCTGTAACAAAAAAGTTGGGTTGAAAAATCTGCAAAATTATTTGTAAGTTTTGCATATTTCCCACAAGAATAACGAAACCTCAGTCATTTTACTTTTCCAAGGCTGACACTTTTTTGTATACTCAAGGTGACAAAAAGTGGCAGTAATTGGTGTATATAAGACGTGTATATCTAGCGGGGTTATTGAGTAGCAACATGAAACGTGTTTGAACAAAATCAAAGAAAGACGAAATACGCCGGCTATTTCACACGGTCCATAAGAGTTTTTCATGGTTTCTCACTCTCTGAATTAGGTGTGTGAAATTTAAAGTATGTGACTCACTTGCAAAGATAAAATCAATATAGTTAAAAAAAAAAAAAAAAAAAAAAAAAAAAAAAAAAAATATATATATATATATATATGTTTAAGTAAAACACTCCAGCATGTGACATTTAGCAGACCAGTACTTAAATATCATATAAAAGAAGAAATGTTGGCACTTTTTATATCTGCCGACAAAGTTTTTAGACTCCGTAGACTCAAAACTATGTACAAAAAAGAATAAAATATGATGCCGGTATGGAATCAGCAAGAAAAAGGTCATTGTTGGCACCTTATACTGATAATAACAATTTGAAATATACAATTCTTCACTTAAATGTCTAACATTCAATCTTGAGGTACAAAAAGTACTCAATTACCAAGCCGGTACAAAAAAATTAATCAAAAGAAAGAAAATCTGTCGCCTTTTTTTGTTATCGACACAAATAAAAGTAACCGTAGTCTTAAACCGGTCTCATTTTGTGTCAACTTATTCATCATAAGAAGAAAATGTTCATGCCAGCACAGTAGTTTCACTAAAAAGGATACATATTGGCACCATTTGTAGATACAGCCAACAAAAACAGCCACCTGAAACCATCATGTCTTCACTTTTGTGTCTGAGAATCCATTTAAACTCATAAATATTGCTTTATTGTCAGAATATGATAAAACACATGAAATAGTGTCGCTTATATTGTTTCGCGACATAAATATAAGTAACCGTAGACTTATAAACCTCAAATCATGCATTCTTATAGTTGCCGACAAAAGTTTTAGTAACCGTACACCTCTCACCTGTCTAAAACTGACAATTCTGAGGAACCAACACAATAAAATGTAAATGCCAGTCAGTAATAACCAAGACAATTGCAAATATTGGCACCCATTAGTGCTGAATGCAATTAAAATGGTATCAAATGTCCACTATGATCAGGCCAGAAAAAGAATTTTATCAAAAAAGTAAAATTTTGTCGCTTTAAATGGTTTCGCGACATAAATATCAGTAACCCTAACCCTAACCCTAACACTAACCCTAACCCTAACCCTAACCCTAACCCTAACCCTAACCCTAACCCTAACCCTAACCCTAACCCTAACCCTAACCCTTCTCACGCATGCGCAGTCACAGAAAAGGGCAGACATGCGCAGAAGTGAAAAAGGGCATCTCACAAACCCTCGCCAAAGTCCACTACCATGTACCAAACCCTGACTTTAACCTTAACTCTAACTCTAACCCTAACCCCAACCCTAACCCTAACCCTAACCCTAACCCTAACCCTAACCCTAACCCTTTCCACGCATGCGCAGTCACATAAAAGGGCAGACATGCGCAGAAGAGAGAAAGGGCACCTCACTAACCCTCGTCAAAGTACACTACCATGTCCCAAACCCTGACCCCAACCCTTACCCTGACCCTAACCCTAACCCCAACCCTAACCCTAACCCTAACCCAAACCCTAACCCTAACCCTAACCCTAACCCAAACCCTAACCCTAACCCTAACCCTAACCCTAACCCTAACCCTAACCCTAACCCTAACCCTAACCCTAATCCTAACCCTAACCCTTACCCTAACCCTAACCCTAACCCTAACCCTAACCCCAACCCTAACCCTTACCCTAACCTTAACACTAACCCTAACACTGACCCTAACCTTAACACTAACCCTAACCCAAACCCCAAATGTGTTAAAATTGTTGTTTTTGAGGCCTTACTCCATCTCGGAAAGGGTTAGTCTAGGAGGGTAACCGATTGGATTTTCGTATTAAGTTTTTTCACGAACTTCTCAAAAATCACAGTTTTGGAGGGGTGGGGGGTCGGGTTATGGTTTTTGGTACTTTTCATAGTCAATCTTTTCAACATTTCAACATGATCCTTTGCTTCGATCGGCTTGCCATTAAAAATTCGGCCCCGTTAGGGGTAGTACTTTTTGACAATTAGGCCAGTAGTGAAAACCGCATGTCTTTATCTGTTGTAGTTTGGGAGTTGGGGTTAACTTCGGGGTTAGGCTTCATTCTCGCACAAACGTTTCTTCAGTGAGGTCGTAAAGTGCGGCCGTACACTTCAGTTATACCAATAAGTGTTCATCCTCTAGATTGCCTTTCCGTCTTTTAGGAACAGTTAACTTTATGAAAATATCTCTATTCAAATCCATTCTACATCTATTTGAAGATCGAACTCGGTTAGTGTTAGGGTTAAAACTATATACCCTCTCGTCGAACATTGCATACAACTTTGAACGTTGATAACTCTGACATTACTTATCCGATTTGAAAGATCTTTAGCGTTTTGGAAAGCCCCAACAAACTTCTACTCGATGAATATATTGTTTGGTCGTTCATATTAAACACATTATTTTCCTGTCCATCTGTAACATTGCAATTTGGCCGTGTTTGCCGACTCGTATCTTTGTCGTCTCTCAAGTAATCGGAAAAACATCTTAGTAAATTAGACTCGTTTTTTCTAGTACTTTCTTCATAAACTCAGGTCGGAGACTCCATTCCTGTAACAAAAAAGTTGGGTTGAAAAATCTGCAAAATTATTTGTAAGTTTTGCATATTTCCCACAAGAATAACGAAACCTCAGTCATTTTACTTTTCCAAGGCTGACACTTTTTTGTATACTCAAGGTGACAAAAAGTGGCAGTAATTGGTGTATATAAGACGTGTATATCTAGCGGGGTTATTGAGTAGCAACATGAAACGTGTTTGAACAAAATCAAAGAAAGACGAAATACGCCGGCTATTTCACACGGTCCATAAGAGTTTTTCATGGTTTCTCACTCTCTGAATTAGGTGTGTGAAATTTAAAGTATGTGACTCACTTGCAAAGATAAAATCAATATAGTTAAAAAAAAAAAAAAAAAAAAAAAAAAAAAAAAAAAATATATATATATATATATATGTTTAAGTAAAACACTCCAGCATGTGACATTTAGCAGACCAGTACTTAAATATCATATAAAAGAAGAAATGTTGGCACTTTTTATATCTGCCGACAAAGTTTTTAGACTCCGTAGACTCAAAACTATGTACAAAAAAGAATAAAATATGATGCCGGTATGGAATCAGCAAGAAAAAGGTCATTGTTGGCACCTTATACTGATAATAACAATTTGAAATATACAATTCTTCACTTAAATGTCTAACATTCAATCTTGAGGTACAAAAAGTACTCAATTACCAAGCCGGTACAAAAAAATTAATCAAAAGAAAGAAAATCTGTCGCCTTTTTTTGTTATCGACACAAATAAAAGTAACCGTAGTCTTAAACCGGTCTCATTTTGTGTCAACTTATTCATCATAAGAAGAAAATGTTCATGCCAGCACAGTAGTTTCACTAAAAAGGATACATATTGGCACCATTTGTAGATACAGCCAACAAAAACAGCCACCTGAAACCATCATGTCTTCACTTTTGTGTCTGAGAATCCATTTAAACTCATAAATATTGCTTTATTGTCAGAATATGATAAAACACATGAAATAGTGTCGCTTATATTGTTTCGCGACATAAATATAAGTAACCGTAGACTTATAAACCTCAAATCATGCATTCTTATAGTTGCCGACAAAAGTTTTAGTAACCGTACACCTCTCACCTGTCTAAAACTGACAATTCTGAGGAACCAACACAATAAAATGTAAATGCCAGTCAGTAATAACCAAGACAATTGCAAATATTGGCACCCATTAGTGCTGAATGCAATTAAAATGGTATCAAATGTCCACTATGATCAGGCCAGAAAAAGAATTTTATCAAAAAAGTAAAATTTTGTCGCTTTAAATGGTTTCGCGACATAAATATCAGTAACCCTAACCCTAACCCTAACACTAACCCTAACCCTAACCCTAACCCTAACCCTAACCCTAACCCTAACCCTAACCCTAACCCTAACCCTAACCCTAACCCTTCTCACGCATGCGCAGTCACAGAAAAGGGCAGACATGCGCAGAAGTGAAAAAGGGCATCTCACAAACCCTCGCCAAAGTCCACTACCATGTACCAAACCCTGACTTTAACCTTAACTCTAACTCTAACCCTAACCCCAACCCTAACCCTAACCCTAACCCTAACCCTAACCCTAACCCTAACCCTTTCCACGCATGCGCAGTCACATAAAAGGGCAGACATGCGCAGAAGAGAGAAAGGGCACCTCACTAACCCTCGTCAAAGTACACTACCATGTCCCAAACCCTGACCCCAACCCTTACCCTGACCCTAACCCTAACCCCAACCCTAACCCTAACCCTAACCCAAACCCTAACCCTAACCCTAACCCTAACCCAAACCCTAACCCTAACCCTAACCCTAACCCTAACCCTAACCCTAACCCTAACCCTAACCCTAACCCTAATCCTAACCCTAACCCTTACCCTAACCCTAACCCTAACCCTAACCCTAACCCCAACCCTAACCCTTACCCTAACCTTAACACTAACCCTAACACTGACCCTAACCTTAACACTAACCCTAACCCAAACCCCAAATGTGTTAAAATTGTTGTTTTTGAGGCCTTACTCCATCTCGGAAAGGGTTAGTCTAGGAGGGTAACCGATTGGATTTTCGTATTAAGTTTTTTCACGAACTTCTCAAAAATCACAGTTTTGGAGGGGTGGGGGGTCGGGTTATGGTTTTTGGTACTTTTCATAGTCAATCTTTTCAACATTTCAACATGATCCTTTGCTTCGATCGGCTTGCCATTAAAAATTCGGCCCCGTTAGGGGTAGTACTTTTTGACAATTAGGCCAGTAGTGAAAACCGCATGTCTTTATCTGTTGTAGTTTGGGAGTTGGGGTTAACTTCGGGGTTAGGCTTCATTCTCGCACAAACGTTTCTTCAGTGAGGTCGTAAAGTGCGGCCGTACACTTCAGTTATACCAATAAGTGTTCATCCTCTAGATTGCCTTTCCGTCTTTTAGGAACAGTTAACTTTATGAAAATATCTCTATTCAAATCCATTCTACATCTATTTGAAGATCGAACTCGGTTAGTGTTAGGGTTAAAACTATATACCCTCTCGTCGAACATTGCATACAACTTTGAACGTTGATAACTCTGACATTACTTATCCGATTTGAAAGATCTTTAGCGTTTTGGAAAGCCCCAACAAACTTCTACTCGATGAATATATTGTTTGGTCGTTCATATTAAACACATTATTTTCCTGTCCATCTGTAACATTGCAATTTGGCCGTGTTTGCCGACTCGTATCTTTGTCGTCTCTCAAGTAATCGGAAAAACATCTTAGTAAATTAGACTCGTTTTTTCTAGTACTTTCTTCATAAACTCAGGTCGGAGACTCCATTCCTGTAACAAAAAAGTTGGGTTGAAAAATCTGCAAAATTATTTGTAAGTTTTGCATATTTCCCACAAGAATAACGAAACCTCAGTCATTTTACTTTTCCAAGGCTGACACTTTTTTGTATACTCAAGGTGACAAAAAGTGGCAGTAATTGGTGTATATAAGACGTGTATATCTAGCGGGGTTATTGAGTAGCAACATGAAACGTGTTTGAACAAAATCAAAGAAAGACGAAATACGCCGGCTATTTCACACGGTCCATAAGAGTTTTTCATGGTTTCTCACTCTCTGAATTAGGTGTGTGAAATTTAAAGTATGTGACTCACTTGCAAAGATAAAATCAATATAGTTAAAAAAAAAAAAAAAAAAAAAAAAAAAAAAAAAAAATATATATATATATATATATGTTTAAGTAAAACACTCCAGCATGTGACATTTAGCAGACCAGTACTTAAATATCATATAAAAGAAGAAATGTTGGCACTTTTTATATCTGCCGACAAAGTTTTTAGACTCCGTAGACTCAAAACTATGTACAAAAAAGAATAAAATATGATGCCGGTATGGAATCAGCAAGAAAAAGGTCATTGTTGGCACCTTATACTGATAATAACAATTTGAAATATACAATTCTTCACTTAAATGTCTAACATTCAATCTTGAGGTACAAAAAGTACTCAATTACCAAGCCGGTACAAAAAAATTAATCAAAAGAAAGAAAATCTGTCGCCTTTTTTTGTTATCGACACAAATAAAAGTAACCGTAGTCTTAAACCGGTCTCATTTTGTGTCAACTTATTCATCATAAGAAGAAAATGTTCATGCCAGCACAGTAGTTTCACTAAAAAGGATACATATTGGCACCATTTGTAGATACAGCCAACAAAAACAGCCACCTGAAACCATCATGTCTTCACTTTTGTGTCTGAGAATCCATTTAAACTCATAAATATTGCTTTATTGTCAGAATATGATAAAACACATGAAATAGTGTCGCTTATATTGTTTCGCGACATAAATATAAGTAACCGTAGACTTATAAACCTCAAATCATGCATTCTTATAGTTGCCGACAAAAGTTTTAGTAACCGTACACCTCTCACCTGTCTAAAACTGACAATTCTGAGGAACCAACACAATAAAATGTAAATGCCAGTCAGTAATAACCAAGACAATTGCAAATATTGGCACCCATTAGTGCTGAATGCAATTAAAATGGTATCAAATGTCCACTATGATCAGGCCAGAAAAAGAATTTTATCAAAAAAGTAAAATTTTGTCGCTTTAAATGGTTTCGCGACATAAATATCAGTAACCCTAA
This sequence comes from Mytilus trossulus, assembly GCF_036588685.1. Taxonomy (NCBI): domain Eukaryota; kingdom Metazoa; phylum Mollusca; class Bivalvia; order Mytilida; family Mytilidae; genus Mytilus; species Mytilus trossulus. The sequence continues at coordinate 79,973,311 of NC_086380.1, read as the reverse complement.
CCCTAACCCTAACACTAACCCTAACCCTAACCCTAACCCTAACCCTAACCCTAACCCTAACCCTAACCCTAACCCTAACCCTAACCCTAACCCTTCTCACGCATGCGCAGTCACAGAAAAGGGCAGACATGCGCAGAAGTGAAAAAGGGCATCTCACAAACCCTCGCCAAAGTCCACTACCATGTACCAAACCCTGACTTTAACCTTAACTCTAACTCTAACCCTAACCCCAACCCTAACCCTAACCCTAACCCTAACCCTAACCCTAACCCTAACCCTTTCCACGCATGCGCAGTCACATAAAAGGGCAGACATGCGCAGAAGAGAGAAAGGGCACCTCACTAACCCTCGTCAAAGTACACTACCATGTCCCAAACCCTGACCCCAACCCTTACCCTGACCCTAACCCTAACCCCAACCCTAACCCTAACCCTAACCCAAACCCTAACCCTAACCCTAACCCTAACCCAAACCCTAACCCTAACCCTAACCCTAACCCTAACCCTAACCCTAACCCTAACCCTAACCCTAACCCTAATCCTAACCCTAACCCTTACCCTAACCCTAACCCTAACCCTAACCCTAACCCCAACCCTAACCCTTACCCTAACCTTAACACTAACCCTAACACTGACCCTAACCTTAACACTAACCCTAACCCAAACCCCAAATGTGTTAAAATTGTTGTTTTTGAGGCCTTACTCCATCTCGGAAAGGGTTAGTCTAGGAGGGTAACCGATTGGATTTTCGTATTAAGTTTTTTCACGAACTTCTCAAAAATCACAGTTTTGGAGGGGTGGGGGGTCGGGTTATGGTTTTTGGTACTTTTCATAGTCAATCTTTTCAACATTTCAACATGATCCTTTGCTTCGATCGGCTTGCCATTAAAAATTCGGCCCCGTTAGGGGTAGTACTTTTTGACAATTAGGCCAGTAGTGAAAACCGCATGTCTTTATCTGTTGTAGTTTGGGAGTTGGGGTTAACTTCGGGGTTAGGCTTCATTCTCGCACAAACGTTTCTTCAGTGAGGTCGTAAAGTGCGGCCGTACACTTCAGTTATACCAATAAGTGTTCATCCTCTAGATTGCCTTTCCGTCTTTTAGGAACAGTTAACTTTATGAAAATATCTCTATTCAAATCCATTCTACATCTATTTGAAGATCGAACTCGGTTAGTGTTAGGGTTAAAACTATATACCCTCTCGTCGAACATTGCATACAACTTTGAACGTTGATAACTCTGACATTACTTATCCGATTTGAAAGATCTTTAGCGTTTTGGAAAGCCCCAACAAACTTCTACTCGATGAATATATTGTTTGGTCGTTCATATTAAACACATTATTTTCCTGTCCATCTGTAACATTGCAATTTGGCCGTGTTTGCCGACTCGTATCTTTGTCGTCTCTCAAGTAATCGGAAAAACATCTTAGTAAATTAGACTCGTTTTTTCTAGTACTTTCTTCATAAACTCAGGTCGGAGACTCCATTCCTGTAACAAAAAAGTTGGGTTGAAAAATCTGCAAAATTATTTGTAAGTTTTGCATATTTCCCACAAGAATAACGAAACCTCAGTCATTTTACTTTTCCAAGGCTGACACTTTTTTGTATACTCAAGGTGACAAAAAGTGGCAGTAATTGGTGTATATAAGACGTGTATATCTAGCGGGGTTATTGAGTAGCAACATGAAACGTGTTTGAACAAAATCAAAGAAAGACGAAATACGCCGGCTATTTCACACGGTCCATAAGAGTTTTTCATGGTTTCTCACTCTCTGAATTAGGTGTGTGAAATTTAAAGTATGTGACTCACTTGCAAAGATAAAATCAATATAGTTAAAAAAAAAAAAAAAAAAAAAAAAAAAAAAAAAAAATATATATATATATATATATGTTTAAGTAAAACACTCCAGCATGTGACATTTAGCAGACCAGTACTTAAATATCATATAAAAGAAGAAATGTTGGCACTTTTTATATCTGCCGACAAAGTTTTTAGACTCCGTAGACTCAAAACTATGTACAAAAAAGAATAAAATATGATGCCGGTATGGAATCAGCAAGAAAAAGGTCATTGTTGGCACCTTATACTGATAATAACAATTTGAAATATACAATTCTTCACTTAAATGTCTAACATTCAATCTTGAGGTACAAAAAGTACTCAATTACCAAGCCGGTACAAAAAAATTAATCAAAAGAAAGAAAATCTGTCGCCTTTTTTTGTTATCGACACAAATAAAAGTAACCGTAGTCTTAAACCGGTCTCATTTTGTGTCAACTTATTCATCATAAGAAGAAAATGTTCATGCCAGCACAGTAGTTTCACTAAAAAGGATACATATTGGCACCATTTGTAGATACAGCCAACAAAAACAGCCACCTGAAACCATCATGTCTTCACTTTTGTGTCTGAGAATCCATTTAAACTCATAAATATTGCTTTATTGTCAGAATATGATAAAACACATGAAATAGTGTCGCTTATATTGTTTCGCGACATAAATATAAGTAACCGTAGACTTATAAACCTCAAATCATGCATTCTTATAGTTGCCGACAAAAGTTTTAGTAACCGTACACCTCTCACCTGTCTAAAACTGACAATTCTGAGGAACCAACACAATAAAATGTAAATGCCAGTCAGTAATAACCAAGACAATTGCAAATATTGGCACCCATTAGTGCTGAATGCAATTAAAATGGTATCAAATGTCCACTATGATCAGGCCAGAAAAAGAATTTTATCAAAAAAGTAAAATTTTGTCGCTTTAAATGGTTTCGCGACATAAATATCAGTAACCCTAACCCTAACCCTAACACTAACCCTAACCCTAACCCTAACCCTAACCCTAACCCTAACCCTAACCCTAACCCTAACCCTAACCCTAACCCTAACCCTTCTCACGCATGCGCAGTCACAGAAAAGGGCAGACATGCGCAGAAGTGAAAAAGGGCATCTCACAAACCCTCGCCAAAGTCCACTACCATGTACCAAACCCTGACTTTAACCTTAACTCTAACTCTAACCCTAACCCCAACCCTAACCCTAACCCTAACCCTAACCCTAACCCTAACCCTAACCCAAACCCTAACCCTAACCCTAACCCTAACCCTAACCCTAACCCTAACCCTAACCCTAACCCTAATCCTAACCCTAACCCTTACCCTAACCCTAACCCTAACCCTAACCCTAACCCCAACCCTAACCCTTACCCTAACCTTAACACTAACCCTAACACTGACCCTAACCTTAACACTAACCCTAACCCAAACCCCAAATGTGTTAAAATTGTTGTTTTTGAGGCCTTACTCCATCTCGGAAAGGGTTAGTCTAGGAGGGTAACCGATTGGATTTTCGTATTAAGTTTTTTCACGAACTTCTCAAAAATCACAGTTTTGGAGGGGTGGGGGGTCGGGTTATGGTTTTTGGTACTTTTCATAGTCAATCTTTTCAACATTTCAACATGATCCTTTGCTTCGATCGGCTTGCCATTAAAAATTCGGCCCCGTTAGGGGTAGTACTTTTTGACAATTAGGCCAGTAGTGAAAACCGCATGTCTTTATCTGTTGTAGTTTGGGAGTTGGGGTTAACTTCGGGGTTAGGCTTCATTCTCGCACAAACGTTTCTTCAGTGAGGTCGTAAAGTGCGGCCGTACACTTCAGTTATACCAATAAGTGTTCATCCTCTAGATTGCCTTTCCGTCTTTTAGGAACAGTTAACTTTATGAAAATATCTCTATTCAAATCCATTCTACATCTATTTGAAGATCGAACTCGGTTAGTGTTAGGGTTAAAACTATATACCCTCTCGTCGAACATTGCATACAACTTTGAACGTTGATAACTCTGACATTACTTATCCGATTTGAAAGATCTTTAGCGTTTTGGAAAGCCCCAACAAACTTCTACTCGATGAATATATTGTTTGGTCGTTCATATTAAACACATTATTTTCCTGTCCATCTGTAACATTGCAATTTGGCCGTGTTTGCCGACTCGTATCTTTGTCGTCTCTCAAGTAATCGGAAAAACATCTTAGTAAATTAGACTCGTTTTTTCTAGTACTTTCTTCATAAACTCAGGTCGGAGACTCCATTCCTGTAACAAAAAAGTTGGGTTGAAAAATCTGCAAAATTATTTGTAAGTTTTGCATATTTCCCACAAGAATAACGAAACCTCAGTCATTTTACTTTTCCAAGGCTGACACTTTTTTGTATACTCAAGGTGACAAAAAGTGGCAGTAATTGGTGTATATAAGACGTGTATATCTAGCGGGGTTATTGAGTAGCAACATGAAACGTGTTTGAACAAAATCAAAGAAAGACGAAATACGCCGGCTATTTCACACGGTCCATAAGAGTTTTTCATGGTTTCTCACTCTCTGAATTAGGTGTGTGAAATTTAAAGTATGTGACTCACTTGCAAAGATAAAATCAATATAGTTAAAAAAAAAAAAAAAAAAAAAAAAAAAATATATATATATATATATATGTTTAAGTAAAACACTCCAGCATGTGACATTTAGCAGACCAGTACTTAAATATCATATAAAAGAAGAAATGTTGGCACTTTTTATATCTGCCGACAAAGTTTTTAGACTCCGTAGACTCAAAACTATGTACAAAAAAGAATAAAATATGATGCCGGTATGGAATCAGCAAGAAAAAGGTCATTGTTGGCACCTTATACTGATAATAACAATTTGAAATATACAATTCTTCACTTAAATGTCTAACATTCAATCTTGAGGTACAAAAAGTACTCAATTACCAAGCCGGTACAAAAAAATTAATCAAAAGAAAGAAAATCTGTCGCCTTTTTTTGTTATCGACACAAATAAAAGTAACCGTAGTCTTAAACCGGTCTCATTTTGTGTCAACTTATTCATCATAAGAAGAAAATGTTCATGCCAGCACAGTAGTTTCACTAAAAAGGATACATATTGGCACCATTTGTAGATACAGCCAACAAAAACAGCCACCTGAAACCATCATGTCTTCACTTTTGTGTCTGAGAATCCATTTAAACTCATAAATATTGCTTTATTGTCAGAATATGATAAAACACATGAAATAGTGTCGCTTATATTGTTTCGCGACATAAATATAAGTAACCGTAGACTTATAAACCTCAAATCATGCATTCTTATAGTTGCCGACAAAAGTTTTAGTAACCGTACACCTCTCACCTGTCTAAAACTGACAATTCTGAGGAACCAACACAATAAAATGTAAATGCCAGTCAGTAATAACCAAGACAATTGCAAATATTGGCACCCATTAGTGCTGAATGCAATTAAAATGGTATCAAATGTCCACTATGATCAGGCCAGAAAAAGAATTTTATCAAAAAAGTAAAATTTTGTCGCTTTAAATGGTTTCGCGACATAAATATCAGTAACCCTAACCCTAACCCTAACACTAACCCTAACCCTAACCCTAACCCTAACCCTAACCCTAACCCTAACCCTAACCCTAACCCTAACCCTAACCCTAACCCTTCTCACGCATGCGCAGTCACAGAAAAGGGCAGACATGCGCAGAAGTGAAAAAGGGCATCTCACAAACCCTCGCCAAAGTCCACTACCATGTACCAAACCCTGACTTTAACCTTAACTCTAACTCTAACCCTAACCCCAACCCTAACCCTAACCCTAACCCTAACCCTAACCCTAACCCTAACCCAAACCCTAACCCTAACCCTAACCCTAACCCTAACCCTAACCCTAACCCTAACCCTAACCCTAATCCTAACCCTAACCCTTACCCTAACCCTAACCCTAACCCTAACCCTAACCCCAACCCTAACCCTTACCCTAACCTTAACACTAACCCTAACACTGACCCTAACCTTAACACTAACCCTAACCCAAACCCCAAATGTGTTAAAATTGTTGTTTTTGAGGCCTTACTCCATCTCGGAAAGGGTTAGTCTAGGAGGGTAACCGATTGGATTTTCGTATTAAGTTTTTTCACGAACTTCTCAAAAATCACAGTTTTGGAGGGGTGGGGGGTCGGGTTATGGTTTTTGGTACTTTTCATAGTCAATCTTTTCAACATTTCAACATGATCCTTTGCTTCGATCGGCTTGCCATTAAAAATTCGGCCCCATTAGGGGTAGTACTTTTTGACAATTAGGCCAGTAGTGAAAACCGCATGTCTTTATCTGTTGTAGTTTGGGAGTTGGGGTTAACTTCGGGGTTAGGCTTCATTCTCGCACAAACGTTTCTTCAGTGAGGTCGTAAAGTGCGGCCGTACACTTCAGTTATACCAATAAGTGTTCATCCTCTAGATTGCCTTTCCGTCTTTTAGGAACAGTTAACTTTATGAAAATATCTCTATTCAAATCCATTCTACATCTATTTGAAGATCGAACTCGGTTAGTGTTAGGGTTAAAACTATATACCCTCTCGTCGAACATTGCATACAACTTTGAACGTTGATAACTCTGACATTACTTATCCGATTTGAAAGATCTTTAGCGTTTTGGAAAGCCCCAACAAACTTCTACTCGATGAATATATTGTTTGGTCGTTCATATTAAACACATTATTTTCCTGTCCATCTGTAACATTGCAATTTGGCCGTGTTTGCCGACTCGTATCTTTGTCGTCTCTCAAGTAATCGGAAAAACATCTTAGTAAATTAGACTCGTTTTTTCTAGTACTTTCTTCATAAACTCAGGTCGGAGACTCCATTCCTGTAACAAAAAAGTTGGGTTGAAAAATCTGCAAAATTATTTGTAAGTTTTGCATATTTCCCACAAGAATAACGAAACCTCAGTCATTTTACTTTTCCAAGGCTGACACTTTTTTGTATACTCAAGGTGACAAAAAGTGGCAGTAATTGGTGTATATAAGACGTGTATATCTAGCGGGGTTATTGAGTAGCAACATGAAACGTGTTTGAACAAAATCAAAGAAAGACGAAATACGCCGGCTATTTCACACGGTCCATAAGAGTTTTTCATGGTTTCTCACTCTCTGAATTAGGTGTGTGAAATTTAAAGTATGTGACTCACTTGCAAAGATAAAATCAATATAGTTAAAAAAAAAAAAAAAAAAAAAAAAAAAAAAAAAAAATATATATATATATATATATGTTTAAGTAAAACACTCCAGCATGTGACATTTAGCAGACCAGTACTTAAATATCATATAAAAGAAGAAATGTTGGCACTTTTTATATCTGCCGACAAAGTTTTTAGACTCCGTAGACTCAAAACTATGTACAAAAAAGAATAAAATATGATGCCGGTATGGAATCAGCAAGAAAAAGGTCATTGTTGGCACCTTATACTGATAATAACAATTTGAAATATACAATTCTTCACTTAAATGTCTAACATTCAATCTTGAGGTACAAAAAGTACTCAATTACCAAGCCGGTACAAAAAAATTAATCAAAAGAAAGAAAATCTGTCGCCTTTTTTTGTTATCGACACAAATAAAAGTAACCGTAGTCTTAAACCGGTCTCATTTTGTGTCAACTTATTCATCATAAGAAGAAAATGTTCATGCCAGCACAGTAGTTTCACTAAAAAGGATACATATTGGCACCATTTGTAGATACAGCCAACAAAAACAGCCACCTGAAACCATCATGTCTTCACTTTTGTGTCTGAGAATCCATTTAAACTCATAAATATTGCTTTATTGTCAGAATATGATAAAACACATGAAATAGTGTCGCTTATATTGTTTCGCGACATAAATATAAGTAACCGTAGACTTATAAACCTCAAATCATGCATTCTTATAGTTGCCGACAAAAGTTTTAGTAACCGTACACCTCTCACCTGTCTAAAACTGACAATTCTGAGGAACCAACACAATAAAATGTAAATGCCAGTCAGTAATAACCAAGACAATTGCAAATATTGGCACCCATTAGTGCTGAATGCAATTAAAATGGTATCAAATGTCCACTATGATCAGGCCAGAAAAAGAATTTTATCAAAAAAGTAAAATTTTGTCGCTTTAAATGGTTTCGCGACATAAATATCAGTAACCCTAACCCTAACCCTAACACTAACCCTAACCCTAACCCTAACCCTAACCCTAACCCTAACCCTAACCCTAACCCTAACCCTAACCCTAACCCTAACCCTTCTCACGCATGCGCAGTCACAGAAAAGGGCAGACATGCGCAGAAGTGAAAAAGGGCATCTCACAAACCCTCGCCAAAGTCCACTACCATGTACCAAACCCTGACTTTAACCTTAACTCTAACTCTAACCCTAACCCCAACCCTAACCCTAACCCTAACCCTAACCCTAACCCTAACCCTAACCCAAACCCTAACCCTAACCCTAACCCTAACCCTAACCCTAACCCTAACCCTAACCCTAACCCTAATCCTAACCCTAACCCTTACCCTAACCCTAACCCTAACCCTAACCCTAACCCCAACCCTAACCCTTACCCTAACCTTAACACTAACCCTAACACTGACCCTAACCTTAACACTAACCCTAACCCAAACCCCAAATGTGTTAAAATTGTTGTTTTTGAGGCCTTACTCCATCTCGGAAAGGGTTAGTCTAGGAGGGTAACCGATTGGATTTTCGTATTAAGTTTTTTCACGAACTTCTCAAAAATCACAGTTTTGGAGGGGTGGGGGGTCGGGTTATGGTTTTTGGTACTTTTCATAGTCAATCTTTTCAACATTTCAACATGATCCTTTGCTTCGATCGGCTTGCCATTAAAAATTCGGCCCCGTTAGGGGTAGTACTTTTTGACAATTAGGCCAGTAGTGAAAACCGCATGTCTTTATCTGTTGTAGTTTGGGAGTTGGGGTTAACTTCGGGGTTAGGCTTCATTCTCGCACAAACGTTTCTTCAGTGAGGTCGTAAAGTGCGGCCGTACACTTCAGTTATACCAATAAGTGTTCATCCTCTAGATTGCCTTTCCGTCTTTTAGGAACAGTTAACTTTATGAAAATATCTCTATTCAAATCCATTCTACATCTATTTGAAGATCGAACTCGGTTAGTGTTAGGGTTAAAACTATATACCCTCTCGTCGAACATTGCATACAACTTTGAACGTTGATAACTCTGACATTACTTATCCGATTTGAAAGATCTTTAGCGTTTTGGAAAGCCCCAACAAACTTCTACTCGATGAATATATTGTTTGGTCGTTCATATTAAACACATTATTTTCCTGTCCATCTGTAACATTGCAATTTGGCCGTGTTTGCCGACTCGTATCTTTGTCGTCTCTCAAGTAATCGGAAAAACATCTTAGTAAATTAGACTCGTTTTTTCTAGTACTTTCTTCATAAACTCAGGTCGGAGACTCCATTCCTGTAACAAAAAAGTTGGGTTGAAAAATCTGCAAAATTATTTGTAAGTTTTGCATATTTCCCACAAGAATAACGAAACCTCAGTCATTTTACTTTTCCAAGGCTGACACTTTTTTGTATACTCAAGGTGACAAAAAGTGGCAGTAATTGGTGTATATAAGACGTGTATATCTAGCGGGGTTATTGAGTAGCAACATGAAACGTGTTTGAACAAAATCAAAGAAAGACGAAATACGCCGGCTATTTCACACGGTCCATAAGAGTTTTTCATGGTTTCTCACTCTCTGAATTAGGTGTGTGAAATTTAAAGTATGTGACTCACTTGCAAAGATAAAATCAATATAGTTAAAAAAAAAAAAAAAAAAAAAAAAAAAAAAAAAAAATATATATATATATATATATGTTTAAGTAAAACACTCCAGCATGTGACATTTAGCAGACCAGTACTTAAATATCATATAAAAGAAGAAATGTTGGCACTTTTTATATCTGCCGACAAAGTTTTTAGACTCCGTAGACTCAAAACTATGTACAAAAAAGAATAAAATATGATGCCGGTATGGAATCAGCAAGAAAAAGGTCATTGTTGGCACCTTATACTGATAATAACAATTTGAAATATACAATTCTTCACTTAAATGTCTAACATTCAATCTTGAGGTACAAAAAGTACTCAATTACCAAGCCGGTACAAAAAAATTAATCAAAAGAAAGAAAATCTGTCGCCTTTTTTTGTTATCGACACAAATAAAAGTAACCGTAGTCTTAAACCGGTCTCATTTTGTGTCAACTTATTCATCATAAGAAGAAAATGTTCATGCCAGCACAGTAGTTTCACTAAAAAGGATACATATTGGCACCATTTGTAGATACAGCCAACAAAAACAGCCACCTGAAACCATCATGTCTTCACTTTTGTGTCTGAGAATCCATTTAAACTCATAAATATTGCTTTATTGTCAGAATATGATAAAACACATGAAATAGTGTCGCTTATATTGTTTCGCGACATAAATATAAGTAACCGTAGACTTATAAACCTCAAATCATGCATTCTTATAGTTGCCGACAAAAGTTTTAGTAACCGTACACCTCTCACCTGTCTAAAACTGACAATTCTGAGGAACCAACACAATAAAATGTAAATGCCAGTCAGTAATAACCAAGACAATTGCAAATATTGGCACCCATTAGTGCTGAATGCAATTAAAATGGTATCAAATGTCCACTATGATCAGGCCAGAAAAAGAATTTTATCAAAAAAGTAAAATTTTGTCGCTTTAAATGGTTTCGCGACATAAATATCAGTAACCCTAACCCTAACCCTAACACTAACCCTAACCCTAACCCTAACCCTAACCCTAACCCTAACCCTAACCCTAACCCTAACCCTAACCCTAACCCTAACCCTTCTCACGCATGCGCAGTCACAGAAAAGGGCAGACATGCGCAGAAGTGAAAAAGGGCATCTCACAAACCCTCGCCAAAGTCCACTACCATGTACCAAACCCTGACTTTAACCTTAACTCTAACTCTAACCCTAACCCCAACCCTAACCCTAACCCTAACCCTAACCCTAACCCTAACCCTAACCCAAACCCTAACCCTAACCCTAACCCTAACCCTAACCCTAACCCTAACCCTAACCCTAACCCTAATCCTAACCCTAACCCTTACCCTAACCCTAACCCTAACCCTAACCCTAACCCCAACCCTAACCCTTACCCTAACCTTAACACTAACCCTAACACTGACCCTAACCTTAACACTAACCCTAACCCAAACCCCAAATGTGTTAAAATTGTTGTTTTTGAGGCCTTACTCCATCTCGGAAAGGGTTAGTCTAGGAGGGTAACCGATTGGATTTTCGTATTAAGTTTTTTCACGAACTTCTCAAAAATCACAGTTTTGGAGGGGTGGGGGGTCGGGTTATGGTTTTTGGTACTTTTCATAGTCAATCTTTTCAACATTTCAACATGATCCTTTGCTTCGATCGGCTTGCCATTAAAAATTCGGCCCCGTTAGGGGTAGTACTTTTTGACAATTAGGCCAGTAGTGAAAACCGCATGTCTTTATCTGTTGTAGTTTGGGAGTTGGGGTTAACTTCGGGGTTAGGCTTCATTCTCGCACAAACGTTTCTTCAGTGAGGTCGTAAAGTGCGGCCGTACACTTCAGTTATACCAATAAGTGTTCATCCTCTAGATTGCCTTTCCGTCTTTTAGGAACAGTTAACTTTATGAAAATATCTCTATTCAAATCCATTCTACATCTATTTGAAGATCGAACTCGGTTAGTGTTAGGGTTAAAACTATATACCCTCTCGTCGAACATTGCATACAACTTTGAACGTTGATAACTCTGACATTACTTATCCGATTTGAAAGATCTTTAGCGTTTTGGAAAGCCCCAACAAACTTCTACTCGATGAATATATTGTTTGGTCGTTCATATTAAACACATTATTTTCCTGTCCATCTGTAACATTGCAATTTGGCCGTGTTTGCCGACTCGTATCTTTGTCGTCTCTCAAGTAATCGGAAAAACATCTTAGTAAATTAGACTCGTTTTTTCTAGTACTTTCTTCATAAACTCAGGTCGGAGACTCCATTCCTGTAACAAAAAAGTTGGGTTGAAAAATCTGCAAAATTATTTGTAAGTTTTGCATATTTCCCACAAGAATAACGAAACCTCAGTCATTTTACTTTTCCAAGGCTGACACTTTTTTGTATACTCAAGGTGACAAAAAGTGGCAGTAATTGGTGTATATAAGACGTGTATATCTAGCGGGGTTATTGAGTAGCAACATGAAACGTGTTTGAACAAAATCAAAGAAAGACGAAATACGCCGGCTATTTCACACGGTCCATAAGAGTTTTTCATGGTTTCTCACTCTCTGAATTAGGTGTGTGAAATTTAAAGTATGTGACTCACTTGCAAAGATAAAATCAATATAGTTAAAAAAAAAAAAAAAAAAAAAAAAAAAAAAAAAAAATATATATATATATATATATGTTTAAGTAAAACACTCCAGCATGTGACATTTAGCAGACCAGTACTTAAATATCATATAAAAGAAGAAATGTTGGCACTTTTTATATCTGCCGACAAAGTTTTTAGACTCCGTAGACTCAAAACTATGTACAAAAAAGAATAAAATATGATGCCGGTATGGAATCAGCAAGAAAAAGGTCATTGTTGGCACCTTATACTGATAATAACAATTTGAAATATACAATTCTTCACTTAAATGTCTAACATTCAATCTTGAGGTACAAAAAGTACTCAATTACCAAGCCGGTACAAAAAAATTAATCAAAAGAAAGAAAATCTGTCGCCTTTTTTTGTTATCGACACAAATAAAAGTAACCGTAGTCTTAAACCGGTCTCATTTTGTGTCAACTTATTCATCATAAGAAGAAAATGTTCATGCCAGCACAGTAGTTTCACTAAAAAGGATACATATTGGCACCATTTGTAGATACAGCCAACAAAAACAGCCACCTGAAACCATCATGTCTTCACTTTTGTGTCTGAGAATCCATTTAAACTCATAAATATTGCTTTATTGTCAGAATATGATAAAACACATGAAATAGTGTCGCTTATATTGTTTCGCGACATAAATATAAGTAACCGTAGACTTATAAACCTCAAATCATGCATTCTTATAGTTGCCGACAAAAGTTTTAGTAACCGTACACCTCTCACCTGTCTAAAACTGACAATTCTGAGGAACCAACACAATAAAATGTAAATGCCAGTCAGTAATAACCAAGACAATTGCAAATATTGGCACCCATTAGTGCTGAATGCAATTAAAATGGTATCAAATGTCCACTATGATCAGGCCAGAAAAAGAATTTTATCAAAAAAGTAAAATTTTGTCGCTTTAAATGGTTTCGCGACATAAATATCAGTAACCCTAACCCTAACCCTAACACTAACCCTAACCCTAACCCTAACCCTAACCCTAACCCTAACCCTAACCCTAACCCTAACCCTAACCCTAACCCTAACCCTTCTCACGCATGCGCAGTCACAGAAAAGGGCAGACATGCGCAGAAGTGAAAAAGGGCATCTCACAAACCCTCGCCAAAGTCCACTACCATGTACCAAACCCTGACTTTAACCTTAACTCTAACTCTAACCCTAACCCCAACCCTAACCCTAACCCTAACCCTAACCCTAACCCTAACCCTAACCCTTTCCACGCATGCGCAGTCACATAAAAGGGCAGACATGCGCAGAAGAGAGAAAGGGCACCTCACTAACCCTCGTCAAAGTACACTACCATGTCCCAAACCCTGACCCCAACCCTTACCCTGACCCTAACCCTAACCCCAACCCTAACCCTAACCCTAACCCAAACCCTAACCCTAACCCTAACCCTAACCCAAACCCTAACCCTAACCCTAACCCTAACCCTAACCCTAACCCTAACCCTAACCCTAACCCTAATCCTAACCCTAACCCTTACCCTAACCCTAACCCTAACCCTAACCCTAACCCCAACCCTAACCCTTACCCTAACCTTAACACTAACCCTAACACTGACCCTAACCTTAACACTAACCCTAACCCAAACCCCAAATGTGTTAAAATTGTTGTTTTTGAGGCCTTACTCCATCTCGGAAAGGGTTAGTCTAGGAGGGTAACCGATTGGATTTTCGTATTAAGTTTTTTCACGAACTTCTCAAAAATCACAGTTTTGGAGGGGTGGGGGGTCGGGTTATGGTTTTTGGTACTTTTCATAGTCAATCTTTTCAACATTTCAACATGATCCTTTGCTTCGATCGGCTTGCCATTAAAAATTCGGCCCCGTTAGGGGTAGTACTTTTTGACAATTAGGCCAGTAGTGAAAACCGCATGTCTTTATCTGTTGTAGTTTGGGAGTTGGGGTTAACTTCGGGGTTAGGCTTCATTCTCGCACAAACGTTTCTTCAGTGAGGTCGTAAAGTGCGGCCGTACACTTCAGTTATACCAATAAGTGTTCATCCTCTAGATTGCCTTTCCGTCTTTTAGGAACAGTTAACTTTATGAAAATATCTCTATTCAAATCCATTCTACATCTATTTGAAGATCGAACTCGGTTAGTGTTAGGGTTAAAACTATATACCCTCTCGTCGAACATTGCATACAACTTTGAACGTTGATAACTCTGACATTACTTATCCGATTTGAAAGATCTTTAGCGTTTTGGAAAGCCCCAACAAACTTCTACTCGATGAATATATTGTTTGGTCGTTCATATTAAACACATTATTTTCCTGTCCATCTGTAACATTGCAATTTGGCCGTGTTTGCCGACTCGTATCTTTGTCGTCTCTCAAGTAATCGGAAAAACATCTTAGTAAATTAGACTCGTTTTTTCTAGTACTTTCTTCATAAACTCAGGTCGGAGACTCCATTCCTGTAACAAAAAAGTTGGGTTGAAAAATCTGCAAAATTATTTGTAAGTTTTGCATATTTCCCACAAGAATAACGAAACCTCAGTCATTTTACTTTTCCAAGGCTGACACTTTTTTGTATACTCAAGGTGACAAAAAGTGGCAGTAATTGGTGTATATAAGACGTGTATATCTAGCGGGGTTATTGAGTAGCAACATGAAACGTGTTTGAACAAAATCAAAGAAAGACGAAATACGCCGGCTATTTCACACGGTCCATAAGAGTTTTTCATGGTTTCTCACTCTCTGAATTAGGTGTGTGAAATTTAAAGTATGTGACTCACTTGCAAAGATAAAATCAATATAGTTAAAAAAAAAAAAAAAAAAAAAAAAAAAAAAAAAAAATATATATATATATATATATGTTTAAGTAAAACACTCCAGCATGTGACATTTAGCAGACCAGTACTTAAATATCATATAAAAGAAGAAATGTTGGCACTTTTTATATCTGCCGACAAAGTTTTTAGACTCCGTAGACTCAAAACTATGTACAAAAAAGAATAAAATATGATGCCGGTATGGAATCAGCAAGAAAAAGGTCATTGTTGGCACCTTATACTGATAATAACAATTTGAAATATACAATTCTTCACTTAAATGTCTAACATTCAATCTTGAGGTACAAAAAGTACTCAATTACCAAGCCGGTACAAAAAAATTAATCAAAAGAAAGAAAATCTGTCGCCTTTTTTTGTTATCGACACAAATAAAAGTAACCGTAGTCTTAAACCGGTCTCATTTTGTGTCAACTTATTCATCATAAGAAGAAAATGTTCATGCCAGCACAGTAGTTTCACTAAAAAGGATACATATTGGCACCATTTGTAGATACAGCCAACAAAAACAGCCACCTGAAACCATCATGTCTTCACTTTTGTGTCTGAGAATCCATTTAAACTCATAAATATTGCTTTATTGTCAGAATATGATAAAACACATGAAATAGTGTCGCTTATATTGTTTCGCGACATAAATATAAGTAACCGTAGACTTATAAACCTCAAATCATGCATTCTTATAGTTGCCGACAAAAGTTTTAGTAACCGTACACCTCTCACCTGTCTAAAACTGACAATTCTGAGGAACCAACACAATAAAATGTAAATGCCAGTCAGTAATAACCAAGACAATTGCAAATATTGGCACCCATTAGTGCTGAATGCAATTAAAATGGTATCAAATGTCCACTATGATCAGGCCAGAAAAAGAATTTTATCAAAAAAGTAAAATTTTGTCGCTTTAAATGGTTTCGCGACATAAATATCAGTAACCCTAACCCTAACCCTAACACTA
The DNA here is from genome assembly GCF_036588685.1 of Mytilus trossulus. NCBI lineage: Eukaryota > Metazoa > Mollusca > Bivalvia > Mytilida > Mytilidae > Mytilus > Mytilus trossulus. The sequence goes on along the minus strand of NC_086380.1, from coordinate 79,957,260 downwards.
ACCCTAACCCTAACCCTAACCCTAACCCTAACCCTAACCCTAACCCTAACCCTAACCCTAACCCTAACCCTAACCCTTCTCACGCATGCGCAGTCACAGAAAAGGGCAGACATGCGCAGAAGTGAAAAAGGGCATCTCACAAACCCTCGCCAAAGTCCACTACCATGTACCAAACCCTGACTTTAACCTTAACTCTAACTCTAACCCTAACCCCAACCCTAACCCTAACCCTAACCCTAACCCTAACCCTAACCCTAACCCTTTCCACGCATGCGCAGTCACATAAAAGGGCAGACATGCGCAGAAGAGAGAAAGGGCACCTCACTAACCCTCGTCAAAGTACACTACCATGTCCCAAACCCTGACCCCAACCCTTACCCTGACCCTAACCCTAACCCCAACCCTAACCCTAACCCTAACCCAAACCCTAACCCTAACCCTAACCCTAACCCAAACCCTAACCCTAACCCTAACCCTAACCCTAACCCTAACCCTAACCCTAACCCTAACCCTAATCCTAACCCTAACCCTTACCCTAACCCTAACCCTAACCCTAACCCTAACCCCAACCCTAACCCTTACCCTAACCTTAACACTAACCCTAACACTGACCCTAACCTTAACACTAACCCTAACCCAAACCCCAAATGTGTTAAAATTGTTGTTTTTGAGGCCTTACTCCATCTCGGAAAGGGTTAGTCTAGGAGGGTAACCGATTGGATTTTCGTATTAAGTTTTTTCACGAACTTCTCAAAAATCACAGTTTTGGAGGGGTGGGGGGTCGGGTTATGGTTTTTGGTACTTTTCATAGTCAATCTTTTCAACATTTCAACATGATCCTTTGCTTCGATCGGCTTGCCATTAAAAATTCGGCCCCGTTAGGGGTAGTACTTTTTGACAATTAGGCCAGTAGTGAAAACCGCATGTCTTTATCTGTTGTAGTTTGGGAGTTGGGGTTAACTTCGGGGTTAGGCTTCATTCTCGCACAAACGTTTCTTCAGTGAGGTCGTAAAGTGCGGCCGTACACTTCAGTTATACCAATAAGTGTTCATCCTCTAGATTGCCTTTCCGTCTTTTAGGAACAGTTAACTTTATGAAAATATCTCTATTCAAATCCATTCTACATCTATTTGAAGATCGAACTCGGTTAGTGTTAGGGTTAAAACTATATACCCTCTCGTCGAACATTGCATACAACTTTGAACGTTGATAACTCTGACATTACTTATCCGATTTGAAAGATCTTTAGCGTTTTGGAAAGCCCCAACAAACTTCTACTCGATGAATATATTGTTTGGTCGTTCATATTAAACACATTATTTTCCTGTCCATCTGTAACATTGCAATTTGGCCGTGTTTGCCGACTCGTATCTTTGTCGTCTCTCAAGTAATCGGAAAAACATCTTAGTAAATTAGACTCGTTTTTTCTAGTACTTTCTTCATAAACTCAGGTCGGAGACTCCATTCCTGTAACAAAAAAGTTGGGTTGAAAAATCTGCAAAATTATTTGTAAGTTTTGCATATTTCCCACAAGAATAACGAAACCTCAGTCATTTTACTTTTCCAAGGCTGACACTTTTTTGTATACTCAAGGTGACAAAAAGTGGCAGTAATTGGTGTATATAAGACGTGTATATCTAGCGGGGTTATTGAGTAGCAACATGAAACGTGTTTGAACAAAATCAAAGAAAGACGAAATACGCCGGCTATTTCACACGGTCCATAAGAGTTTTTCATGGTTTCTCACTCTCTGAATTAGGTGTGTGAAATTTAAAGTATGTGACTCACTTGCAAAGATAAAATCAATATAGTTAAAAAAAAAAAAAAAAAAAAAAAAAAAAAAAAAAAATATATATATATATATATATGTTTAAGTAAAACACTCCAGCATGTGACATTTAGCAGACCAGTACTTAAATATCATATAAAAGAAGAAATGTTGGCACTTTTTATATCTGCCGACAAAGTTTTTAGACTCCGTAGACTCAAAACTATGTACAAAAAAGAATAAAATATGATGCCGGTATGGAATCAGCAAGAAAAAGGTCATTGTTGGCACCTTATACTGATAATAACAATTTGAAATATACAATTCTTCACTTAAATGTCTAACATTCAATCTTGAGGTACAAAAAGTACTCAATTACCAAGCCGGTACAAAAAAATTAATCAAAAGAAAGAAAATCTGTCGCCTTTTTTTGTTATCGACACAAATAAAAGTAACCGTAGTCTTAAACCGGTCTCATTTTGTGTCAACTTATTCATCATAAGAAGAAAATGTTCATGCCAGCACAGTAGTTTCACTAAAAAGGATACATATTGGCACCATTTGTAGATACAGCCAACAAAAACAGCCACCTGAAACCATCATGTCTTCACTTTTGTGTCTGAGAATCCATTTAAACTCATAAATATTGCTTTATTGTCAGAATATGATAAAACACATGAAATAGTGTCGCTTATATTGTTTCGCGACATAAATATAAGTAACCGTAGACTTATAAACCTCAAATCATGCATTCTTATAGTTGCCGACAAAAGTTTTAGTAACCGTACACCTCTCACCTGTCTAAAACTGACAATTCTGAGGAACCAACACAATAAAATGTAAATGCCAGTCAGTAATAACCAAGACAATTGCAAATATTGGCACCCATTAGTGCTGAATGCAATTAAAATGGTATCAAATGTCCACTATGATCAGGCCAGAAAAAGAATTTTATCAAAAAAGTAAAATTTTGTCGCTTTAAATGGTTTCGCGACATAAATATCAGTAACCCTAACCCTAACCCTAACACTAACCCTAACCCTAACCCTAACCCTAACCCTAACCCTAACCCTAACCCTAACCCTAACCCTAACCCTAACCCTAACCCTTCTCACGCATGCGCAGTCACAGAAAAGGGCAGACATGCGCAGAAGTGAAAAAGGGCATCTCACAAACCCTCGCCAAAGTCCACTACCATGTACCAAACCCTGACTTTAACCTTAACTCTAACTCTAACCCTAACCCCAACCCTAACCCTAACCCTAACCCTAACCCTAACCCTAACCCTAACCCTTTCCACGCATGCGCAGTCACATAAAAGGGCAGACATGCGCAGAAGAGAGAAAGGGCACCTCACTAACCCTCGTCAAAGTACACTACCATGTCCCAAACCCTGACCCCAACCCTTACCCTGACCCTAACCCTAACCCCAACCCTAACCCTAACCCTAACCCAAACCCTAACCCTAACCCTAACCCTAACCCAAACCCTAACCCTAACCCTAACCCTAACCCTAACCCTAACCCTAACCCTAACCCTAACCCTAATCCTAACCCTAACCCTTACCCTAACCCTAACCCTAACCCTAACCCTAACCCCAACCCTAACCCTTACCCTAACCTTAACACTAACCCTAACACTGACCCTAACCTTAACACTAACCCTAACCCAAACCCCAAATGTGTTAAAATTGTTGTTTTTGAGGCCTTACTCCATCTCGGAAAGGGTTAGTCTAGGAGGGTAACCGATTGGATTTTCGTATTAAGTTTTTTCACGAACTTCTCAAAAATCACAGTTTTGGAGGGGTGGGGGGTCGGGTTATGGTTTTTGGTACTTTTCATAGTCAATCTTTTCAACATTTCAACATGATCCTTTGCTTCGATCGGCTTGCCATTAAAAATTCGGCCCCGTTAGGGGTAGTACTTTTTGACAATTAGGCCAGTAGTGAAAACCGCATGTCTTTATCTGTTGTAGTTTGGGAGTTGGGGTTAACTTCGGGGTTAGGCTTCATTCTCGCACAAACGTTTCTTCAGTGAGGTCGTAAAGTGCGGCCGTACACTTCAGTTATACCAATAAGTGTTCATCCTCTAGATTGCCTTTCCGTCTTTTAGGAACAGTTAACTTTATGAAAATATCTCTATTCAAATCCATTCTACATCTATTTGAAGATCGAACTCGGTTAGTGTTAGGGTTAAAACTATATACCCTCTCGTCGAACATTGCATACAACTTTGAACGTTGATAACTCTGACATTACTTATCCGATTTGAAAGATCTTTAGCGTTTTGGAAAGCCCCAACAAACTTCTACTCGATGAATATATTGTTTGGTCGTTCATATTAAACACATTATTTTCCTGTCCATCTGTAACATTGCAATTTGGCCGTGTTTGCCGACTCGTATCTTTGTCGTCTCTCAAGTAATCGGAAAAACATCTTAGTAAATTAGACTCGTTTTTTCTAGTACTTTCTTCATAAACTCAGGTCGGAGACTCCATTCCTGTAACAAAAAAGTTGGGTTGAAAAATCTGCAAAATTATTTGTAAGTTTTGCATATTTCCCACAAGAATAACGAAACCTCAGTCATTTTACTTTTCCAAGGCTGACACTTTTTTGTATACTCAAGGTGACAAAAAGTGGCAGTAATTGGTGTATATAAGACGTGTATATCTAGCGGGGTTATTGAGTAGCAACATGAAACGTGTTTGAACAAAATCAAAGAAAGACGAAATACGCCGGCTATTTCACACGGTCCATAAGAGTTTTTCATGGTTTCTCACTCTCTGAATTAGGTGTGTGAAATTTAAAGTATGTGACTCACTTGCAAAGATAAAATCAATATAGTTAAAAAAAAAAAAAAAAAAAAAAAAAAAAAAAAAAAAATATATATATATATATATGTTTAAGTAAAACACTCCAGCATGTGACATTTAGCAGACCAGTACTTAAATATCATATAAAAGAAGAAATGTTGGCACTTTTTATATCTGCCGACAAAGTTTTTAGACTCCGTAGACTCAAAACTATGTACAAAAAAGAATAAAATATGATGCCGGTATGGAATCAGCAAGAAAAAGGTCATTGTTGGCACCTTATACTGATAATAACAATTTGAAATATACAATTCTTCACTTAAATGTCTAACATTCAATCTTGAGGTACAAAAAGTACTCAATTACCAAGCCGGTACAAAAAAATTAATCAAAAGAAAGAAAATCTGTCGCCTTTTTTTGTTATCGACACAAATAAAAGTAACCGTAGTCTTAAACCGGTCTCATTTTGTGTCAACTTATTCATCATAAGAAGAAAATGTTCATGCCAGCACAGTAGTTTCACTAAAAAGGATACATATTGGCACCATTTGTAGATACAGCCAACAAAAACAGCCACCTGAAACCATCATGTCTTCACTTTTGTGTCTGAGAATCCATTTAAACTCATAAATATTGCTTTATTGTCAGAATATGATAAAACACATGAAATAGTGTCGCTTATATTGTTTCGCGACATAAATATAAGTAACCGTAGACTTATAAACCTCAAATCATGCATTCTTATAGTTGCCGACAAAAGTTTTAGTAACCGTACACCTCTCACCTGTCTAAAACTGACAATTCTGAGGAACCAACACAATAAAATGTAAATGCCAGTCAGTAATAACCAAGACAATTGCAAATATTGGCACCCATTAGTGCTGAATGCAATTAAAATGGTATCAAATGTCCACTATGATCAGGCCAGAAAAAGAATTTTATCAAAAAAGTAAAATTTTGTCGCTTTAAATGGTTTCGCGACATAAATATCAGTAACCCTAACCCTAACCCTAACACTAACCCTAACCCTAACCCTAACCCTAACCCTAACCCTAACCCTAACCCTAACCCTAACCCTAACCCTAACCCTAACCCTTCTCACGCATGCGCAGTCACAGAAAAGGGCAGACATGCGCAGAAGTGAAAAAGGGCATCTCACAAACCCTCGCCAAAGTCCACTACCATGTACCAAACCCTGACTTTAACCTTAACTCTAACTCTAACCCTAACCCCAACCCTAACCCTAACCCTAACCCTAACCCTAACCCTAACCCTAACCCTTTCCACGCATGCGCAGTCACATAAAAGGGCAGACATGCGCAGAAGAGAGAAAGGGCACCTCACTAACCCTCGTCAAAGTACACTACCATGTCCCAAACCCTGACCCCAACCCTTACCCTGACCCTAACCCTAACCCCAACCCTAACCCTAACCCTAACCCAAACCCTAACCCTAACCCTAACCCTAACCCAAACCCTAACCCTAACCCTAACCCTAACCCTAACCCTAACCCTAACCCTAACCCTAACCCTAATCCTAACCCTAACCCTTACCCTAACCCTAACCCTAACCCTAACCCTAACCCCAACCCTAACCCTTACCCTAACCTTAACACTAACCCTAACACTGACCCTAACCTTAACACTAACCCTAACCCAAACCCCAAATGTGTTAAAATTGTTGTTTTTGAGGCCTTACTCCATCTCGGAAAGGGTTAGTCTAGGAGGGTAACCGATTGGATTTTCGTATTAAGTTTTTTCACGAACTTCTCAAAAATCACAGTTTTGGAGGGGTGGGGGGTCGGGTTATGGTTTTTGGTACTTTTCATAGTCAATCTTTTCAACATTTCAACATGATCCTTTGCTTCGATCGGCTTGCCATTAAAAATTCGGCCCCGTTAGGGGTAGTACTTTTTGACAATTAGGCCAGTAGTGAAAACCGCATGTCTTTATCTGTTGTAGTTTGGGAGTTGGGGTTAACTTCGGGGTTAGGCTTCATTCTCGCACAAACGTTTCTTCAGTGAGGTCGTAAAGTGCGGCCGTACACTTCAGTTATACCAATAAGTGTTCATCCTCTAGATTGCCTTTCCGTCTTTTAGGAACAGTTAACTTTATGAAAATATCTCTATTCAAATCCATTCTACATCTATTTGAAGATCGAACTCGGTTAGTGTTAGGGTTAAAACTATATACCCTCTCGTCGAACATTGCATACAACTTTGAACGTTGATAACTCTGACATTACTTATCCGATTTGAAAGATCTTTAGCGTTTTGGAAAGCCCCAACAAACTTCTACTCGATGAATATATTGTTTGGTCGTTCATATTAAACACATTATTTTCCTGTCCATCTGTAACATTGCAATTTGGCCGTGTTTGCCGACTCGTATCTTTGTCGTCTCTCAAGTAATCGGAAAAACATCTTAGTAAATTAGACTCGTTTTTTCTAGTACTTTCTTCATAAACTCAGGTCGGAGACTCCATTCCTGTAACAAAAAAGTTGGGTTGAAAAATCTGCAAAATTATTTGTAAGTTTTGCATATTTCCCACAAGAATAACGAAACCTCAGTCATTTTACTTTTCCAAGGCTGACACTTTTTTGTATACTCAAGGTGACAAAAAGTGGCAGTAATTGGTGTATATAAGACGTGTATATCTAGCGGGGTTATTGAGTAGCAACATGAAACGTGTTTGAACAAAATCAAAGAAAGACGAAATACGCCGGCTATTTCACACGGTCCATAAGAGTTTTTCATGGTTTCTCACTCTCTGAATTAGGTGTGTGAAATTTAAAGTATGTGACTCACTTGCAAAGATAAAATCAATATAGTTAAAAAAAAAAAAAAAAAAAAAAAAAAAAAAAAAAAATATATATATATATATATATGTTTAAGTAAAACACTCCAGCATGTGACATTTAGCAGACCAGTACTTAAATATCATATAAAAGAAGAAATGTTGGCACTTTTTATATCTGCCGACAAAGTTTTTAGACTCCGTAGACTCAAAACTATGTACAAAAAAGAATAAAATATGATGCCGGTATGGAATCAGCAAGAAAAAGGTCATTGTTGGCACCTTATACTGATAATAACAATTTGAAATATACAATTCTTCACTTAAATGTCTAACATTCAATCTTGAGGTACAAAAAGTACTCAATTACCAAGCCGGTACAAAAAAATTAATCAAAAGAAAGAAAATCTGTCGCCTTTTTTTGTTATCGACACAAATAAAAGTAACCGTAGTCTTAAACCGGTCTCATTTTGTGTCAACTTATTCATCATAAGAAGAAAATGTTCATGCCAGCACAGTAGTTTCACTAAAAAGGATACATATTGGCACCATTTGTAGATACAGCCAACAAAAACAGCCACCTGAAACCATCATGTCTTCACTTTTGTGTCTGAGAATCCATTTAAACTCATAAATATTGCTTTATTGTCAGAATATGATAAAACACATGAAATAGTGTCGCTTATATTGTTTCGCGACATAAATATAAGTAACCGTAGACTTATAAACCTCAAATCATGCATTCTTATAGTTGCCGACAAAAGTTTTAGTAACCGTACACCTCTCACCTGTCTAAAACTGACAATTCTGAGGAACCAACACAATAAAATGTAAATGCCAGTCAGTAATAACCAAGACAATTGCAAATATTGGCACCCATTAGTGCTGAATGCAATTAAAATGGTATCAAATGTCCACTATGATCAGGCCAGAAAAAGAATTTTATCAAAAAAGTAAAATTTTGTCGCTTTAAATGGTTTCGCGACATAAATATCAGTAACCCTAACCCTAACCCTAACACTAACCCTAACCCTAACCCTAACCCTAACCCTAACCCTAACCCTAACCCTAACCCTAACCCTAACCCTAACCCTAACCCTTCTCACGCATGCGCAGTCACAGAAAAGGGCAGACATGCGCAGAAGTGAAAAAGGGCATCTCACAAACCCTCGCCAAAGTCCACTACCATGTACCAAACCCTGACTTTAACCTTAACTCTAACTCTAACCCTAACCCCAACCCTAACCCTAACCCTAACCCTAACCCTAACCCTAACCCTAACCCTTTCCACGCATGCGCAGTCACATAAAAGGGCAGACATGCGCAGAAGAGAGAAAGGGCACCTCACTAACCCTCGTCAAAGTACACTACCATGTCCCAAACCCTGACCCCAACCCTTACCCTGACCCTAACCCTAACCCCAACCCTAACCCTAACCCTAACCCAAACCCTAACCCTAACCCTAACCCTAACCCAAACCCTAACCCTAACCCTAACCCTAACCCTAACCCTAACCCTAACCCTAACCCTAACCCTAATCCTAACCCTAACCCTTACCCTAACCCTAACCCTAACCCTAACCCTAACCCCAACCCTAACCCTTACCCTAACCTTAACACTAACCCTAACACTGACCCTAACCTTAACACTAACCCTAACCCAAACCCCAAATGTGTTAAAATTGTTGTTTTTGAGGCCTTACTCCATCTCGGAAAGGGTTAGTCTAGGAGGGTAACCGATTGGATTTTCGTATTAAGTTTTTTCACGAACTTCTCAAAAATCACAGTTTTGGAGGGGTGGGGGGTCGGGTTATGGTTTTTGGTACTTTTCATAGTCAATCTTTTCAACATTTCAACATGATCCTTTGCTTCGATCGGCTTGCCATTAAAAATTCGGCCCCGTTAGGGGTAGTACTTTTTGACAATTAGGCCAGTAGTGAAAACCGCATGTCTTTATCTGTTGTAGTTTGGGAGTTGGGGTTAACTTCGGGGTTAGGCTTCATTCTCGCACAAACGTTTCTTCAGTGAGGTCGTAAAGTGCGGCCGTACACTTCAGTTATACCAATAAGTGTTCATCCTCTAGATTGCCTTTCCGTCTTTTAGGAACAGTTAACTTTATGAAAATATCTCTATTCAAATCCATTCTACATCTATTTGAAGATCGAACTCGGTTAGTGTTAGGGTTAAAACTATATACCCTCTCGTCGAACATTGCATACAACTTTGAACGTTGATAACTCTGACATTACTTATCCGATTTGAAAGATCTTTAGCGTTTTGGAAAGCCCCAACAAACTTCTACTCGATGAATATATTGTTTGGTCGTTCATATTAAACACATTATTTTCCTGTCCATCTGTAACATTGCAATTTGGCCGTGTTTGCCGACTCGTATCTTTGTCGTCTCTCAAGTAATCGGAAAAACATCTTAGTAAATTAGACTCGTTTTTTCTAGTACTTTCTTCATAAACTCAGGTCGGAGACTCCATTCCTGTAACAAAAAAGTTGGGTTGAAAAATCTGCAAAATTATTTGTAAGTTTTGCATATTTCCCACAAGAATAACGAAACCTCAGTCATTTTACTTTTCCAAGGCTGACACTTTTTTGTATACTCAAGGTGACAAAAAGTGGCAGTAATTGGTGTATATAAGACGTGTATATCTAGCGGGGTTATTGAGTAGCAACATGAAACGTGTTTGAACAAAATCAAAGAAAGACGAAATACGCCGGCTATTTCACACGGTCCATAAGAGTTTTTCATGGTTTCTCACTCTCTGAATTAGGTGTGTGAAATTTAAAGTATGTGACTCACTTGCAAAGATAAAATCAATATAGTTAAAAAAAAAAAAAAAAAAAAAAAAAAAAAAAAAAATATATATATATATATATATGTTTAAGTAAAACACTCCAGCATGTGACATTTAGCAGACCAGTACTTAAATATCATATAAAAGAAGAAATGTTGGCACTTTTTATATCTGCCGACAAAGTTTTTAGACTCCGTAGACTCAAAACTATGTACAAAAAAGAATAAAATATGATGCCGGTATGGAATCAGCAAGAAAAAGGTCATTGTTGGCACCTTATACTGATAATAACAATTTGAAATATACAATTCTTCACTTAAATGTCTAACATTCAATCTTGAGGTACAAAAAGTACTCAATTACCAAGCCGGTACAAAAAAATTAATCAAAAGAAAGAAAATCTGTCGCCTTTTTTTGTTATCGACACAAATAAAAGTAACCGTAGTCTTAAACCGGTCTCATTTTGTGTCAACTTATTCATCATAAGAAGAAAATGTTCATGCCAGCACAGTAGTTTCACTAAAAAGGATACATATTGGCACCATTTGTAGATACAGCCAACAAAAACAGCCACCTGAAACCATCATGTCTTCACTTTTGTGTCTGAGAATCCATTTAAACTCATAAATATTGCTTTATTGTCAGAATATGATAAAACACATGAAATAGTGTCGCTTATATTGTTTCGCGACATAAATATAAGTAACCGTAGACTTATAAACCTCAAATCATGCATTCTTATAGTTGCCGACAAAAGTTTTAGTAACCGTACACCTCTCACCTGTCTAAAACTGACAATTCTGAGGAACCAACACAATAAAATGTAAATGCCAGTCAGTAATAACCAAGACAATTGCAAATATTGGCACCCATTAGTGCTGAATGCAATTAAAATGGTATCAAATGTCCACTATGATCAGGCCAGAAAAAGAATTTTATCAAAAAAGTAAAATTTTGTCGCTTTAAATGGTTTCGCGACATAAATATCAGTAACCCTAACCCTAACCCTAACACTAACCCTAACCCTAACCCTAACCCTAACCCTAACCCTAACCCTAACCCTAACCCTAACCCTAACCCTAACCCTAACCCTTCTCACGCATGCGCAGTCACAGAAAAGGGCAGACATGCGCAGAAGTGAAAAAGGGCATCTCACAAACCCTCGCCAAAGTCCACTACCATGTACCAAACCCTGACTTTAACCTTAACTCTAACTCTAACCCTAACCCCAACCCTAACCCTAACCCTAACCCTAACCCTAACCCTAACCCTAACCCTTTCCACGCATGCGCAGTCACATAAAAGGGCAGACATGCGCAGAAGAGAGAAAGGGCACCTCACTAACCCTCGTCAAAGTACACTACCATGTCCCAAACCCTGACCCCAACCCTTACCCTGACCCTAACCCTAACCCCAACCCTAACCCTAACCCTAACCCAAACCCTAACCCTAACCCTAACCCTAACCCAAACCCTAACCCTAACCCTAACCCTAACCCTAACCCTAACCCTAACCCTAACCCTAACCCTAATCCTAACCCTAACCCTTACCCTAACCCTAACCCTAACCCTAACCCTAACCCCAACCCTAACCCTTACCCTAACCTTAACACTAACCCTAACACTGACCCTAACCTTAACACTAACCCTAACCCAAACCCCAAATGTGTTAAAATTGTTGTTTTTGAGGCCTTACTCCATCTCGGAAAGGGTTAGTCTAGGAGGGTAACCGATTGGATTTTCGTATTAAGTTTTTTCACGAACTTCTCAAAAATCACAGTTTTGGAGGGGTGGGGGGTCGGGTTATGGTTTTTGGTACTTTTCATAGTCAATCTTTTCAACATTTCAACATGATCCTTTGCTTCGATCGGCTTGCCATTAAAAATTCGGCCCCGTTAGGGGTAGTACTTTTTGACAATTAGGCCAGTAGTGAAAACCGCATGTCTTTATCTGTTGTAGTTTGGGAGTTGGGGTTAACTTCGGGGTTAGGCTTCATTCTCGCACAAACGTTTCTTCAGTGAGGTCGTAAAGTGCGGCCGTACACTTCAGTTATACCAATAAGTGTTCATCCTCTAGATTGCCTTTCCGTCTTTTAGGAACAGTTAACTTTATGAAAATATCTCTATTCAAATCCATTCTACATCTATTTGAAGATCGAACTCGGTTAGTGTTAGGGTTAAAACTATATACCCTCTCGTCGAACATTGCATACAACTTTGAACGTTGATAACTCTGACATTACTTATCCGATTTGAAAGATCTTTAGCGTTTTGGAAAGCCCCAACAAACTTCTACTCGATGAATATATTGTTTGGTCGTTCATATTAAACACATTATTTTCCTGTCCATCTGTAACATTGCAATTTGGCCGTGTTTGCCGACTCGTATCTTTGTCGTCTCTCAAGTAATCGGAAAAACATCTTAGTAAATTAGACTCGTTTTTTCTAGTACTTTCTTCATAAACTCAGGTCGGAGACTCCATTCCTGTAACAAAAAAGTTGGGTTGAAAAATCTGCAAAATTATTTGTAAGTTTTGCATATTTCCCACAAGAATAACGAAACCTCAGTCATTTTACTTTTCCAAGGCTGACACTTTTTTGTATACTCAAGGTGACAAAAAGTGGCAGTAATTGGTGTATATAAGACGTGTATATCTAGCGGGGTTATTGAGTAGCAACATGAAACGTGTTTGAACAAAATCAAAGAAAGACGAAATACGCCGGCTATTTCACACGGTCCATAAGAGTTTTTCATGGTTTCTCACTCTCTGAATTAGGTGTGTGAAATTTAAAGTATGTGACTCACTTGCAAAGATAAAATCAATATAGTTAAAAAAAAAAAAAAAAAAAAAAAAAAAAAAAAAAAAATATATATATATATATATGTTTAAGTAAAACACTCCAGCATGTGACATTTAGCAGACCAGTACTTAAATATCATATAAAAGAAGAAATGTTGGCACTTTTTATATCTGCCGACAAAGTTTTTAGACTCCGTAGACTCAAAACTATGTACAAAAAAGAATAAAATATGATGCCGGTATGGAATCAGCAAGAAAAAGGTCATTGTTGGCACCTTATACTGATAATAACAATTTGAAATATACAATTCTTCACTTAAATGTCTAACATTCAATCTTGAGGTACAAAAAGTACTCAATTACCAAGCCGGTACAAAAAAATTAATCAAAAGAAAGAAAATCTGTCGCCTTTTTTTGTTATCGACACAAATAAAAGTAACCGTAGTCTTAAACCGGTCTCATTTTGTGTCAACTTATTCATCATAAGAAGAAAATGTTCATGCCAGCACAGTAGTTTCACTAAAAAGGATACATATTGGCACCATTTGTAGATACAGCCAACAAAAACAGCCACCTGAAACCATCATGTCTTCACTTTTGTGTCTGAGAATCCATTTAAACTCATAAATATTGCTTTATTGTCAGAATATGATAAAACACATGAAATAGTGTCGCTTATATTGTTTCGCGACATAAATATAAGTAACCGTAGACTTATAAACCTCAAATCATGCATTCTTATAGTTGCCGACAAAAGTTTTAGTAACCGTACACCTCTCACCTGTCTAAAACTGACAATTCTGAGGAACCAACACAATAAAATGTAAATGCCAGTCAGTAATAACCAAGACAATTGCAAATATTGGCACCCATTAGTGCTGAATGCAATTAAAATGGTATCAAATGTCCACTATGATCAGGCCAGAAAAAGAATTTTATCAAAAAAGTAAAATTTTGTCGCTTTAAATGGTTTCGCGACATAAATATCAGTAACCCTAACCCTAACCCTAACACTAACCCTAACCCTAACCCTAACCCTAACCCTAACCCTAACCCTAACCCTAACCCTAACCCTAACCCTAACCCTAACCCTTCTCACGCATGCGCAGTCACAGAAAAGGGCAGACATGCGCAGAAGTGAAAAAGGGCATCTCACAAACCCTCGCCAAAGTCCACTACCATGTACCAAACCCTGACTTTAACCTTAACTCTAACTCTAACCCTAACCCCAACCCTAACCCTAACCCTAACCCTAACCCTAACCCTAACCCTAACCCTTTCCACGCATGCGCAGTCACATAAAAGGGCAGACATGCGCAGAAGAGAGAAAGGGCACCTCACTAACCCTCGTCAAAGTACACTACCATGTCCCAAACCCTGACCCCAACCCTTACCCTGACCCTAACCCTAACCCCAACCCTAACCCTAACCCTAACCCAAACCCTAACCCTAACCCTAACCCTAACCCAAACCCTAACCCTAACCCTAACCCTAACCCTAACCCTAA